>NW_023596545.1:23591336-23596526 GCF_011947565.3 Pollicipes pollicipes
ACGTATGAGTACCAGTGGTGATACAAAATTTTCCGTGGTCGAGAGAATTGTGGGCCTTGAGATGACCTCATGATGAACCATCAGATGACCTCCAACTTTTACTGGCAGCAAAGTATGATATGCTTTGAGGCTTTCTTGAACAACGTAAGTCATGAGCACTTATATGGGTCAGAGATATGCTCAAGTTGAAACACACACATACACAACAATATGGCGGGAAGGTTATGCAAGACAATATCATCAAGCTCAAAGTAAACGCCAGGTGTACTTCTGCTGAGCCTTTTTGAAATGTAATTTCACATCTTTGCATCGCCTTACAGCAAGCATAATTACGTATTAGTATGGAGATTCTGAAACTCTTTGAAAGTGTGAGAAGCTGGATGAAATTGGAGGTAGCATCCACCAAATTGGAGGTAGCATCCACCAGATTGGAGGCAGCATCCACCATTGACTCACAGGGCGGTACCACCACCACCATCAGCAGTGACGGCGACGGGGGCGCTGAACAAGAATGGCCCACTGCGCACGCCGAGTTTCGCGAACGTTCCCAAAGCGCCGGAGGTACAACTCACGGCTACGCGTTCTCCCTTCTGTTGGCGTGTACACGAGACTAATTTCAACGCCACCAAGATCTAAAATATTTCTCGTTGACTTAAGCGACTTTATCGAACACAAATGTAGATATAGCATGCGGCTGGATATCACGCACTGAATGTGTCCGGCTTCTGATCTAGAGCAGAGCAGTTTGCATTGATATTTGCGCTCATGTAACCGTTATGACTTCAAAGCAGTAAAAAAGAATGAGAAGCAGCCAAATTTTGTTTTATTGGAGCCAGGCCGGACCCGACAGGCAACATGCTTATGCAAAATCTCCTCCACGCTTGATCTAACTCAAATCAAATCCGCTTAAAAAACCAAAGCCTAGTAAAGCCACAATGGGAAAACCACAAAGGTAATGTGATGCTATCTTGCATGTTAAAAGAGAAGGTTAAAAAGTACAACTTCAGCTCAGGACAAAATTATGCTGATTGTATCGATAAATGAGAGCTAACTGAAATAGCTTTATCGAATAGTTCTGTTCTTCAAACAAACTAGTCACTATTCGAACTTAACAGTTTGAATAGCGTCTACATAGCATGTAGCAGGAGAAAGCCTACACTCTCCACTGCACGAATAACATGAGTGCTTCCACATGTATTTGAGGAAAACAAGTGCTACGTGCTCTTCTTTTCAACAGGCATGCGTAACGGCTGTGTCGTTCTGAGACCTCACTTCCAAATCGTTCCTCTCAACTACCTTGCTCAGAGAGCCGCGTCGCCCACGGACCTTGCGCCCCGAGACTGCCGCGGCGCCCCCACCGCGCGCTGACCCGGCTCCCTGTTCCAGAAGTCGGGGCTCTGGTCGAGCGTGGATGCTTCGACGGGGCAGGCGGTGCCGGCGGCGGCGGCCGGACCGGCCGGGGTCGGCGGCGGCCTGCTGCCCGGCCAGCCGCCCCCGCAGGGCATCTTCCACAGCTGGGTCTCCATGGTGGCCGAGCAGATGGGTCACCACGACGTCCACTACCCCTGGGTCGGCGGTGAGGTAGGCACTGGCTCACGGGCGCTCACAGCTGCTGGAACTTGCTATTGCTTTTAGGGGTGGTGTAAAAATTTTGGATGTGTGCATCTGTAGCTGATTAGCGTAATGTTGAGGAATTTAAATTGGCTCGCGCCCTGCCACTCCACATAACGGCTTTCGGAAAGGTCCACATATGGCGCAGGTAGCATTTCCGGAAGGAAATCACATGTGAAGCGTGCAGTTGAGACTTGCGCGAGCTGAAATGCGTCAAAAAGGCGATTTGATCGTAACATCCGGTTAACGAACGTCGAGGACGTGCAGAGCAGTCGAGAGGTGTCCATCGTCCTCAATAATCAGTAGAGGTTTGACGTCTTCATCTTCATTGACGACATCATCACCATCATCAGGGTTTTCATCAATCGCTGAGTGTCAAACAATATCATGGGCAGTAGCGATCATGATGTTCAGTGTTTAGGGTCGCGTCGACAGCGTGGCCACATCGGATATTTGCTGCCCACTGTATGTGACGCAACAAGAAGCACGATAGCCTGTGGTGACCCACTATCCACAGATGCCTCAATCAGTGGGCTATGGCTTTGGTACATGCAATAGCTCCTTTTTTCCCTGTTGTTATGTGCGACCCCCCGTTCCAGATGAAGATGGGTGCAGACATGCCGGGCGGCGCTGTTCTAAATAAAGGTGAGCTGTCTGGAAGTCCTCTGCCGCCCATGGCCCTGTGGCAGATCAGCGGAATATGAGCCTACGGTGTCTTCACTGGCTTGCTCTTTCCCGTCGCTCCGAACAGCGGAGTTGGTGCTAGCACTAAGTGCATTGGCTTGATCTATTTTCTTTGTCGTGATGAAAAGCGAACAGTGGCGCGGGACGTCACTAGAATTTCAGATAACTCATCATAAGCATCGGACGGCTGGCAAACCTTTACGTCCCATTAATACATTTCTCAGCAGACGAAATTGTCCAAGTTCACTCGGAAAATATTGCCTTTCATGCTTTAAGATAATGTCTTATTATCTTATATTTTATATATCTTATATATCTTATTATTTTATATTATCTTATTCATCTCAAGCACTGACGGATGGAAGAACGTTGTTATGCTTGCTTCTTGTTTATGTTTCGCTATTCATTTAACCCTGCTTTGGGCCAGGGTAAATTTTCCAATCAGATTTGTAACAGGTCTCCTCAAAAAGGTTTGAAGCAGATCGTGGAAATTTTTGGACTTCATTAACATTTTTTTTGACATACTGTTCCAAAATTTCGATCAGATGGCCCGCGCGAGTGCGTTAACAAGGCCGAATATTGAGGGGGCTTGCTGGGACATTGGCCGATCACGCCAAGATGACGGTCTTTCCGGGATAATGCGCGCTGCCTCGCGCCTTCACTGATGATTCCGATGAGTGAGGCAGTCATAACGTGAGTATGGCGACTACAATATGGCAAAAGTACCAGGGTAGTTGCGGTTCAAGGCTCAAAAAGGGGGGCTTCCTAACTGCGGAAAGTGGATTACTGGTTGCCAATGTGAGTATGTAAGGAACGCTCCTTCGTATAAGATGCGTTGCTATGCAGCCAATATTCACAGAATCATTCGTATGTGCAGTGACAAAGGCGTGTTCCGGTTTTGTGAAGGTGGATGCCGAAAGCACTACGGTGCTGTAAATGGCCAATGTATAATTATACCTGCACATGGAAAGCTGAACAAAGGAAAAGAAGCACGTTCTTGCGCAGACGTGCCTCCAGAGACAAGACAAAAGGCTGCTCACATAATCTGAAACAGGAAGGCGCACACAGTGTGAGGCATTCCATCGTTCACTTATGTGAAACGAACCCATTGGAGCACGCGACGACAGCTTATCTCTGCTTCTCGTCCTATGGAAAACTGGACACACTTATAAGTGTACGTGTGCCAAATTTGGCACATGTCCATGCCTGCTATCTGGGCACCGCTGTCGATTTATAGCGTATGGCACGATTGTGGCCGGCAGTAGTATCCACCATTCACTTGGCCTCCCCGATTCACCACCCGAAACGGCGCCCGAGCTCAGCGCAAAAGAAAATGAAGAACAATCGATGTTGTCTTACAAACCACACGCTATGTAAATCCTGGGTCATTCAACGGCACAACACCGTATAGGATATTGATGGCTTAGGGACGGCAGTGCTTGCACTGGAATCAGAACCCTGAACATCGCAGGTTTCACGCAGCCGACTGGTACTGTCCCGGCGTTAACGCGCCGTCAAACGTGGCAACCAGGTACGTGGCCAGAATTTTCCTCAAGTTGAGGCCAAATGGCGAATCTGTTCGCGTTAAGCTGATTTCCAGCAAACCGTCCATAGCCAGAGAAGAGCACTTGCCTCAGGGAGAGGCTCCCGTGCCTCCTCCCCCTCCCGATTGACAAGGTCACTGGTGGCGCCGTGCAACGTCCTCACGCGTGACGCAGCCGGAAATAGCGAGCAGTCTCGAGAGAAAGGACAGGTGCCCAGCCACCTGACCTTGCAGAGTGGGAGGAGCACATCTGCTCCACGCACGGGCCGGGGTGAGCACGCTTGCACGGGCCGGGCGGCACCCGGTCCCTTTGCTGACGCCGCCTTCACACGTCTGACTCAAGCGTGAAGTCAGCCGAGTAAGTTGTGCAGAGGCTCACACTACAGATGACTCACAAACGCTTCTCCCTGTCCGCGACCTGCCGCAACCGCGGGCCGGCAGGTTGGGGGGGGGGGGGGGGAGGGGAAGGGAAGCGGCGACGTGGTGTCGCACGTATTGCAAACGCGCGGGCCGCGCCCCATTCCAGCGGCCGGCCGCTGAGGCGAGCGACGGTCAGCGTGGAGAGGGCCGGACGACGCACGCTAACCACCGGACAGCGCCGCAGGCTGCGTTTCGGCAGCGGCCAATCGCCGCGCAACCCGCAGCGCGCGCACCAATCAGCAGCGCCGAACCGCGTGGCAGAGGGTGTCAACAAAAACAAGCGGGTAGCGGCGAGCTTTTTTGACCGGCCGGCCGGCAGTGGTTTTTTGACGGCGGAAAAAGGCTGCCAAATGCGTCCGGGGAGCAGTGGCGGTGGCGGGGAGACTCCCCCCGTGCAGGACCTGTGGCGCGCCGACATGGAGCCCCCCAGCAACGACGGCTTCCTGTACCCGGCGCGCTTCTTCATGGGTGAGTCATGAGGGGCTCAGCGGCGTCGCGCGTGGACGCGTGTCGGGCGGGCCCGTCACACGGAGTCAGCCGGACAGCGCGCGGCGCGGCCTCGCTCGCCGCCATGGCAACAGCGGCAAAAACCGCCTAAAAGTCGCTCCCTCTCCTGAAAAAAATCTCCTCACGCGGCAAAAACGCGTCGCGGGCGGCAAAAAGCGGGCATTGCCGCGACCGGGCCTGACCAGTGCGCTGTTGGAGGGTGCGAGTGTTCAGCGTGCGGGCGGCCCGAGCGAGCGCGTGCCGTACGCCGGACGTGCCGCAGTCGGCGCGTGCAGAGCCGGTGGCCGGCGGCGCTCGACATGACGCTCTTCAACATGTGGTGGCGGCCGGAGGAGTACGAGGGTGAGTCGGCCGAGGCGGCGGCCGGCCGGCCCCGCAACGGTCGGACCGCCGCGCGCCGCCGGCGGCGTCTCCAGGGATCCGCC
>NW_023596545.1:23596536-23632561 GCF_011947565.3 Pollicipes pollicipes
GTGGGGTGGACGCTCGGCAACAGCTGACATCAGTCGATAGCAGCAAGTATATTCCTTCAATTAAACACGTAAATCAAGAATTTGAGGGCAGGTGGGTGCGAGGCTAATGAACATTGCACTTCTACACGCGTAATTTGAACGTGAAATTCGTCTCGCCGACCGCCGCGGAGTTGGCCCAAAACTAAATAAGATAAAATACGTTGCGTTACATGGTCAGGAAAGACGATAGCTCGCGCCTTACGGCGCATAATAATCAAGAGAATATCTACGACAGGGCGGACCGGGCACGGTCACAGTACACCCGCTCCGTTCATTAATTCAGATTCGAGATCGAAATGAGATGTGATTCTTCCATCATCGTTTCCTCCATTAGGTGGTCCGCAGATCAATGCTGTTGGATGCGTCTGAGTATTTTTTTTGAACTTAGTTACATGAACTCGCTTTGACGAAGCAACCGTTGTGTAGATGTTGCCACTCTCCATGGTTGCCGTATTTGGCACTTGGCAGATACAATGTCGGATTTGGAATGGCTCGGAATCGGCTACGATCGAAGCTGCTTTTTGCACCGTGTCGGCGGCTGACTCAGCGGGTCACAACGTAATGCAATTGGTTATTTATCGATGGTGCGTGCGTTTCTAATTATCTGTATTCGCATCATCCAGATAATCAAATGTGCAAGTGGTGTCTGAGCGGCAGGGTGGTGCAATGGATCACCATTGGTGCAGGTGGCCGAGTAGATATGCCAGTCGCTGAACTCACACATTGACCCATGATGGCGTGGCGTACCGGCGACAGCATCGGTGTTCTCGCCATGCCTTCTGTATGCCTGACCGTTTTGAGCCGTCATCTGTGGATCGCGCCGACAGGGATCCCCGGGTGCATCTCGTGGCAGTTTGGGACTGCTACATGATCATGAAGAGGAGCGGTCGTCGTCTCCGTGCTTACCGACTGTCCTGCCTGGCGTGGTCAGCTAACCGACCCCCTTGCTCGGCAGATGTTCGTCTCCAAGGCCGATCTTCAGATGCACGTGCAGGTGCACATGCGCGAGGCCAAGCCGTACAAGTGCAGCCAGTGCTCCAAGGCGTTCGCCAACAGCTCGTACCTGTCGCAACACACGCGCATCCACCTGGGGATCAAGCCGTACCGCTGCGAGATCTGCCAGCGCAAGTTCACGCAGCTGTCGCACCTGCAGCAGCACATCCGCACACACACGGGCGACAAGCCGTACAAGTGTCGCCACCCGGGCTGCTCCAAGGCGTTCTCACAGCTCTCCAACCTGCAGAGCCACTCTCGCTGCCACCAGACAGACAAGCCGTACAAGTGCAACTCCTGCTACAAGTGCTTCACCGACGAGGCCAGCTTGCTCGAGCACATCCCCAAGCACCGCGAGTCGAAGCACCTAAAGACGCAGATCTGCCCGTACTGCGGCAAGAGCTACACACAGGAGACGTACCTGCAGAAGCACATGCAGAAGCACGCCGACCGCATGGACAAGCGCGGCGGGACGGGCCAGGCCGTGCCGCAGCGCATCGACAACCCGTACTGGCCCAAGGACGAGTTCGACGTCAATGGTGGTGGCCTGCAGTCGCCGCTGGACCCCTCCCGGCTGCACCTGGGTCGCGACGGTCTGGAGCACCGCGTGCTCAGTCTGGACGACCCGCGTCTGCACGCCGGCCGCGACACGCTGGAGCACCGCGTGCTCAACCTAGACGAGCACCGGCCGGCGCACAGCCTGGCACAGAACGTCATCTACGAGCCGATGCCGCGCGCCTCGGTGGCCGCCTCGTCGGCCTTCACGCCGATCCAGGGTGGCATGGCGCCAGTGGGAAGCGGCGGCCTGCCACTCCAGGTGGCGCCCACGTCGCAGCGCTACTTCTACGACCCCAACAGCTTCCCGAAGGGCGGCGGCGCCGGGCCGGAGCTGAAGGCAACCGCTAACGCCAGCGGCTTCATTTCGCTGCACCAGATCAGCAGCTACGCACAGCAGCAGCGTGGCGGCGAGCTGCTCGGCCTCAAGGAGAAGCCGCAGCCGCCGCCGCACTCGCAGTAGGTTGTGATGGCGCCGCCGCTGCTGCCGCCTGGCGGGGCGACGGGGAACTGAGTCGGCGCCGTGCCGAGCCCGGTGGGCGCGCCCGTGGTCAGTCGTTGGGTGTCGGGCTGGCGCGCGGCCGGGACAGGGGAGGGGACGGGGCAGCGCTGTCGGCCAGAGGACAAGTAACGCCGGCTAGAGAACGTGATCGGCGGTTGGCTTTAAAAGGGGAAGGGCGTTGCCCGTCCGCCGGGCTTGTCCGCACCCACCCATGGCACGCGACGCATATCCGGCTGTGCGGCCTTTCCACCGCTTCTGAGAAGGGGCGATGTCGTGGTTGTTTCCTTGAACAGGAGGGTGGATTCGACGAGACCGTCCCGTTAGCGGTGCTTAAGGATTATTTTCTCCTTCCGTGTCATCCTTTTAGGTCGGCCCAGTATCGCAGTGCGCGAGCATGGCACGGCAGGACAATAATCACCGGGTGCGACTCTGCTGTAGGTTTTAGTTTGCGCGATCTCGTCACAAGGTTTCGTTTTTCCTAGTGCGGTAGCCTGACAGCAAATTGAAGGGATCGGCCACCTTGGCTGTAAGCGTAGCAGTGGAGCGTTACGTTTATGGTGGGGTACTGATGATTTCACTTCGGATGATTATAAGCCACATTCGCGGAAAGTATTCAAGTATTTGTATGATGCCGAAGTAGGCACTATGAGCACGAGGTGTGTTATGTGTTACTAAAATTGGCCTGTAAGATGCTCTAGGGTTGCCCAAATGAACATGCCTCATCCCTAATGTATTATACAATAATCCACATCATTCTAGGGTGCGTGGGTGTCTGTGTGGTCTCTAGAATCATAGACATCTGTTTGAATCATCATAGAGAGTTTTATACCAAGGACGCAGGAGGCTGAGATGCTGCTGGGCCTGCTTCAGTGCTGCTGCAAATATCCAATGGTGATACGCGCACGCAGCTTCCCAGCTATTCAATTTTAGGCATGCAATCTTAGATAAGAATAAGATGATCCAGTTTTTATTTGATTCTAAACGTCCTAATCGCCGTTTCAAGATATTCAAATTATCTAATATTGACATCTCAGTATCTGACGCCCTGGATTTGCTCTGGCTGGTATTGGCAGTCTGGCTTGAGATAAATCAAGCAGAGAATGTAACATGTTTCTGGGTTCTGCCTCGGCCCACTTGAAAACTTCCCGTTTTTACGCCTCGAATGTACGCTGTTGTATTTTCGACGTTCTCAGGGTACATACCGAGCTTTTGCTCGCGGTGAACTCATTTATTTTTACCGGCATCGGATAATGTCACGTTTTGTTCTGCTGGCACCGAGTACAATCACGTCATAGCAATCCGCATAATCTCGACCAGCTTTGTGTCGCCTCAGTTTTGATTCAGATGGAGCCGATGTGAACGAGACCGATGCACGTTGGCCGTTTCCTCCTGGCCCAGCCGTCCTCGGCAGCATGGTCCCAGTGCAGACCTCCTTGTTCTCTGATCGCGCCGAGAGCGGTGGCCAGACCGCTTACCCAGCTGGCTCGGGCTGGCTGACCTTGACCTACCACCCGAGTGACGTGCGCACTGGGGTGCTGAGAGGTGGATGACCCGACACGGCAAACCCGCCGGCATGGTCGCGCCAACTTTCAATGTCGTATCACTCGCCAACGAACTCTAGGAAAATCTGGCCTCTGGTCCTTGCGGTTCTGTGGCGCTTAGGTGGGTGTGTGGTGCAGTGGGGGATCAGAACCGGGCTATCACTCCAACTCTGTGCGAGCTGCTGCGCTCCACCCAGCTGGCACCTGCGGGGTTGCGAAGACACAGGGACCAGCAGGTGTTCTCACGGGCCGTTATTTCGCTCGAGGATTCTGTCATTCTTGTTTCTCAGACACAGTAGGGCGTCTCCCACCCCTGCTGCTCCGCCTGCATAGAAGGGCCGCTGGCTCCTCACTGCTCCAAACCTGATGACAGCCACCGCATTGCGTACCAGGCGGGGCAACAGCACTGCGCAGAACAACGCGGCGCGCCATCGCCCCGCGCGCAGACGCGCTGTCCAATCCAATCAAACCGGCACTTGTACATAACCACCTTGGCAACAATCAAACAGGGTACTGGCTGGACCAGGCTGGACGGACGTGCACGGGTTCAGGGCATGGACGTAGGGCGCCGGCGGCTGGCCCGGCGCCTCTCGTTCAGTGGTTGGTGGTGTGTAGGGGCCTTGCCCCCGCTGGCTGCTGGCTGCGGGCACGCCCGTGCGCTTTGTTCGTTTGCATTGCCGGTTGCGTGGCTCTCTGGGTCTGCCTCGACTGAGTGTCCGAACGCTGCTGGCTAGCGTCGCCTGTTGGTTGTTACGTGTTACTTCTCTCGTTGTACTTTAGGCGTAGGCTACGGGCCACGGTCAGCTTGATTTGTAATTTTGTAAAGGCGGCCGGAGCGGAACCGGGCTTTCGGAGCCGAGGTTTTGGGCTAGGTTCGTGTTGTAACATACTGTAAAATATTTCTTTGATGTTCTTGGCATGTGTTAGGAACCGTTTGTGTTGAACTGCGAGGGAGACCGCGGGCTGGGCATGACCTTGAGTGACCTCTGCTGGACGTCGCGGCGCCGCTGCGCCCCCGCAGGTGATAAAACAGTGTTCAACGCTGTCTAATGGCCAGGCGAGAGGCGCCATTTCGGGGACGGAGCGGCATCTAATGTCGACGACGGCCGTCGGCCGGAGCTGCGGCCGGCCAAGGTCAAGTGATGGACTGTGATCGGGCAAGGGCGTCACAAGATGCTGGTGTGCGGACTGTCCTGTGAACATGGGCCCAGCGGTCTGTGATCGGCACCACCTGGGTCCCGTGGCCGGCGCGTCTGCGCTCGCTTGCGGACAGGGCAATCAGGCTGTTGTCCCGTGGACGGCGCGTCTGCGCTCGCTCGCGGACGGGGCAATCAGGCTGTTGGTGCGACCGTTTGATTCTTTCTATGCAGCGCGATTGAATCCGCTGCTAATTTGTTTTTTATTGAAATTGTGTTTAGTGCCGTCTTACAGTTTGTCTGAATACGCCGCGTTAATGTTGAGTTTTGGTCACCAGGCCGCCGGATACTCGAACGCTAACGCAGGAGGATGTGCGGGGAGACTGGGGCAAGAAGAACTGTATGGGACGTGGCACAATGTCGCATTCTTGTACAGTTTTAATATCAGTATCGCCTAAATAAAGTGGTGTATCGTATGATGCGGGTGAGTTTTCTTGCCGGGGTGGCAGCGCAGCGTTCAAACAGAGCGACGAGCCCTCAACAGGATGGAGACGGTGCAGTCCTTTCGTCGACTAGGCGTTCACAGGCAGATTGCGACAGTTCTGACAGTTCAAACAACCAGGGATAGTTGTAGCGCACCATGACTGAACTTAATTCGCCGCGAAAACCCTCCCCACGCTCTCTTTGCAACAAGTAAGAATGTAGCGAATTAATGTGAGGCTATTCATTCCAGAGCGTTCGTTGTTTGAAGCTAACCGGGTTACCAAGAGTTACCGGGTTACCGGGTTAACGAGAGTTACCGGGTTCTCCGCTTCAGTCTACCCGTTGGGAGTCTGCGCCAGTCCAGCTCACGGTTTTGCGAGATACAGGTGCCCCTCGCCACGGCGCATCACGTCCCTCCTCGTCACCACCTCATCCCCGCTCGTCACTACCTCATCCCCGCTCGTCACTACCTCATCCCCGCTCGTCACCACCTCATCTCCGCTCGTCACCACCTCATCCTCGCTCGTCACCACCCCATCACCGCTCATCACCACATCACCCTCGCTCGTCACCACCTCATCCCCGCTCGTCACCACCTCTCCCCGCTCGTTATCACCTCATCCCCGCTCGTCACCATCTCATCCCCGCTCGTCGCCACCTCTCCCCGCTCGTTATCACCTCCTCCCCGCTCGTCACCACCTCATCCCCGCTCGTCACCACATCACCATCGCTCATCACTACCTCATCCCCGCTCGTCACCACCTCTCCCCGCTCGTCATCACCTCATCCTCGCTCGTCACCACCTCTCCCCGCTCGTCACCACCTCATCCCCGCTCTTCACTACCTCATCCCCGCTCGTCACCACCTCATCCCCGCTCGTCACCACCTCATGCTCGCCCGTCACCACCCTATCCTGCTCGTCACCACCTCTTCCCCTACGTCCACCATCGGTTCCGTCAGACCCAGGCACCAGCGCGGCGGCAGGCCTGAGCACCATGGTCCTGCCGCCCTCAGTTCTGTGGTCCTACCCGGCCCACGCGACGCCGCAAGAACACGGCACTTCAGACATCAAGCAGCGTCAGACACAGACAGCGTCAGACATCAGACAGCGTCGGACATCAGCTGGGCCGGAGACGCGGTCGCACCCCAGCAGGTCGGCTAACCCGCGCCCAGGCCCCGTCAGCTGGCGTCAGGGTCCGTTCACGTCGAGCGCGCCCGGTGGTCCGATGCCCCGAGTGAGCCCCGTGGGCGGGTGAGTCACGTGCTCGAGTGAGTCACGTGGTCGGGTGAGTCACGTGCTCGAGTGAGTCACGTGGTCGGGTGAGTCACGTGCTCGGGTGAGCCCCGTGGTCGGGTGAGTCACGTGCTCGGGTGAGTCCCGTGGTCGGGTGAGTCACGTGCTCGGGTGAGTCCCATGGTCGGGTGAGTCACGTGCTCGGGTGAGTCCCGTGGTCGGATGAGTCACGCGCTCGGGTGAGTCACGTGGTCGGGTCGCGAGCTTGGCTACACCCTCGCGAATCGCGGAGTCTAGATAGTTTATTGTGGAGTCGATTTTTGTAAATGGCTGACTCACCTTGCTGCATGGAAGGCATCAGAAATTCCCCCAGACAGATATATTGGTTGAATATCGCACACCGTATGCAATTCTCTACCAATTTGACCAGAAAACCCTATTTTGCATCCACTACCGAAAATGCCTTGGCATCAATTTTCGCTAGACACGGTATACCATAGATCACGTACACCGACCATCGACCTATGGACTCCAATATCATTAAGGCTTAAGTTGAAGCAATGACAAATCTTTCCGCATAGTATATTTGCACTTTCAGTTACCTCCGTATCATTGAAACACTAGGTATGGGCGCTGAATAATCAAACAACTGTAGTGCCATACAACTCAGACGGCATCAACAACCACTCAGTATCACATTCGGAATTGGCTTAAGCTGAAATCCCATAGGGGAAGACTCAGAATTGGAATCGTTCACGCAGAGGCAGGATTGAGCAGAATTCTGTCGGCAGCACCATTAGCTGGGAGCTCATGGCACCGAAGAACCAGTAGCTCAAGGCTAACTCACTCATACAAAGCGAGGAGTAACATTCCAAAATGTCAGATGATTTAACTTCTGAATAACGCTCGGACGATCAGGACCGTGAGGAATGATCACACCCCATCACGGTATCCCCCCCCCAAAACTATAGGTTTAGTTATCAGGCACCATTAAAGTACCGCTTCGACTGTTTCTTCACAACCGAAGCATACAAATATGTACCGGGCACGTCTACAGGTGGCTGAGCTGACATCCGACACTGATGAGACACCTGACACACCTGGCGCCTGTTGCGGGCTCGCCATCCGCGTGTCAGGATACACCCGAAAAAATACCGAGCAAAAAAGGAGAAAGCCCGGCAAAAAGTGGAGGACCTTCTGGAGGGCGTAACTGGGTCAGGATGGCCGCCCCAGACCTTTCTCTGAGCGCCAGGCCGGTTTGGTCCCCCCAGCGCCGCGAGAGAGCAGCGGCGTCGACACCCGAGTCTCCTCGGCGCGTAGGTATGTGCCGACCAGCCGTCTCGTTGGGTAGATATGCGTTTGTATACGATGTGATGATATTTCCAGTCAGTTAAGAGCTTTGAATGAAAAGCGAGAGTCCTCACCCGCAACTTTTACATAATGTTCAAACCAACGATACGTTGGTAACAAGTAAACTAATGATAACCGTCTGCTCACTTTTTCCGACTTTGTATTTTCGCGTGCAAAGGACCACTTGTTGACCAGCCTAAAACCAGCAAGACGTCATTCTGCGACGTGGGACGAACGAGATAATAAGAGAAGAGAACGTTATCGTTTCGTGGGTAGGACTAAAACTTTTCACACAGTTTAGGAAAGCATGTATACAGGTCTTATCACTGTACCGGAGGCAGTCCTTTTGTCCCTTTGGGCTTGCCCAAAAAGTCCCCGTGGCAAGTCGGACAGTGAATACTCTGATGTCTAGTGTTCGCGCATAAGTTTATAAGTAAAGGGAACATGGCACCCTTATTGTGCTTTTCGCTCATCAAAACTGATGTGTTTGATTTGACCGGGGACACCAGATTACTCGGAATATTTCTGATGGTTTAGAATTTCGGTTTGAATTACCCGTTCTGGCGAGAGAAACCTCACTGGACTCCCTGCCGAGCACCATGAAAGTAGTGCCTTTCATTTGCTTCACTTTTCCAAGGCACTTGTCCGCAGTGTTGGCAATACGCGAATTCGTCAAAGTGTTTGAGCTGTAAGAGGTACCGTACGGAAAGGATGTGACCTGTGCCCACAGTCATCCAAAACTACAATTTGCAAAACGACGCGTTGAAATTAAAAACGACTTGAACAAATCAATCACATTCAGCTTTACGTCGAAACTCTCTAATCCCATCGGCTTGTGTTGCCTTCCCACCGCGCCGGAATTCATGGCCTCTCTCGGGAACGGCAGACGGCACCACCGCTGCGGGGCGAACTACATGCCCGTCGGTGACGAGTGGGCAGCTCTGGCCGGCGCCGCGCCTCGCCGCCGCCCCAGCCCCCACCCGCCCGCCAGCTGCCTCACGCCCGCGGTCCAGTGGCGGCCTCAGCGCCGGCCCGTGCTCACTCAGCCTCTCCGGCCATAACTGTATGCGTTTTTTGCCGTCGCTAACCACCGTTTTTTGTTGCCGGCGTTTTTTTGTCGGCCGAACAGCGGCGGTTTTTTGTGCGCCGGAAAATTGTGCTTCCAATGTCGGTCAGGGTGGCGCGAGTTGGGGTGCGTGGCGCTGCGCGTCACACACACGCCAACCGGGGACCAAGGCGGTGGGTCGTGTCCTCCCCCAAAAGTCCCCCCCCCCCAGGTCGTGTTCCTGCTCTTGGTCGCTCTTGGTTCGACCTGAGGGTGCTGGGAGGACCCGTAGGCTTCGTGACCGCCCGCCGTCGGCCGGCCTCCTGGGAGGCCTTGACGACGGCCGTCATTTTTTGCTAGGTGGCCTGGTGAAATTGGCCTGGTAACAGACGAAAGGAAAACATGGATTGCGCGGTGCTGAGAGCGCACTTGTTATGCAATACCCAGATCCAGTTTCGGAGTGATCCCTTCGGGTGCGCCGTGTGACGTGAGTAAACGAGCAAAACCACAGATGCAGGAACGTTTCAAGGGGGAGGGGATGTGCTCAAGGTATGTTCAAGGCAAGCTCCTTCAGTACACCTGGAGCCTGGTAAGAGTTTTCTTACTGAGAAGCAAGCCCGGCGACCCAGATGGACGGGAAGAGTAAATATGGAGGACTTTGTCCGCTCTTGACTCACATAACACCATTTTAAAGAAATTTTCAGCTGATCGCTACAGGTGCACAATTGATATATTCCAGGCATTGCTTCCGCTCGACAAATGTGACCACCCAGTGTGCAAAATTATACATCCGTTTCAGCCTTGTTTCCCGTAGAGAGGGTGGGCAGCGGGTATGTATTTTGAGTCCTTCAGGAAGCATCTACCCTACAGTCTAGACATCAAAATAGGGCGCGGTCACAAGTTGATCAGATTTTTTAGCTCCAGTCATAGTGCGCCGAAGCTTCCATGAGCCTGGACTTTGCTGACTTATTTTTTAATGATAAGTTGTTTTGTTGCATTATTTTAAGAAGAAACAAATTCGAAGGCTTGAAATGCTTTCTGCCAAAACACTGTGGCAAAGACCACAAGACTAGGACGGCTCGTCTAAAAAACAAGCAGAATAAAGGTCATCCTTTATCATTTCATAACAACCAAACAAAATGAAGGGTCATTCTTTCGGACATTGCTCTCCTGGGCCCTGCTTTCGTCCGCCGTCGGCGGCCATTGCTGGCTATTGCTCGCCTGGGCCCTGCTTCCGTCCGCCGTCGGCAGCCACTGCCCTGACTGGCTGTTCCCCTCGTGGCTGACTGCTAACTGATCGTGCGACTGCTTTGCTGCATGTTTACGAACCAGCATCACTTCTTTTGTGTGTAAAGCAGTTTGGACACCTTTGCTTATCGTCGAGCGATCATAACATATATTCTGTCTTACAAAATTCATACCTATTGCTAACTTTCTTCCCTCACTGGAGATTCATTTGCCCCTCCTTCAACGTAGCTGACCTGGTATGTTTTTGCATGCAAGACAAAGGTACGTAGTTTTCTTAAACAAGTTGCGCGCCTACATCTGCCGTATGCGTTAAGTGTAACCCGGTATTTCAGGACAAAAGATGGTGTTTCATATCTGGCCGGCCTTTCATGCCACTTCCGTAAAGATGATATTATTACTCTGTCTGCCTAAAATTGGAGTCGCTTTATTCTAAGCCCCAAACGGGATGCGAGCACCTTCTGTAGTTATCATTTTTACCTCACGAATGTATATATATATATATATATATATATATATATATATATATAATTTTATCCATTTGATCAGGTACCCTAAATCAAGGCTGACTGAACAGTGCACAGAACGCTGAGATTTATGGAGCGTCAAGCACTACATTGACTACCTTTACGCTCAGGGCTGTGGCGCTGCCGGCGGGACATGAACCCGAGCCACCACGTGGGAGTCCCATGGGGTAACCACTCCGCTATCACGCATCCCTTCACAGCAGTCACGTGATCAGGGTCCTCTCGGCTCATGGGACAGGATCAGTTGCAGTAACTTCTCAGCCGCCGACGGTGTGGTTCTGCGTGGTTGCCAGCGTACGATTCAGTGGCCTATTATTGGGGTATATATTACCCACACCTCACAACCATGCCGGTTCCGGCGCAGTCGCATCCCAGCTCCAGCTTGTGCTAGGCAACTGGGGATGGGTTCACGAGGCGGCTGATTGTTTGGCCTAGCAGGTGCTAGCTGTAGGAAGTCGGAACAGTCTACACTATTGTATGGCCTGACCGTGCCAACGCATTTGATGACGAGTAAGAGGTTTCTCCGGTTGAAAGCAGACACAATTTTCTGATGAAATGCGTTAAGTTGCAGTCTCGAACAGTTATCTTTGCAGGCTAACTGTTACGACTAAATAAAAAAGAAAGGGCTGCAACATGTACAAAATGACTGATATGTTGTTCACGGCTCAGCAAAAGCAGCACTCAATAAGAAGGCGACACCCTTCTTCTTAGAAATTTTGCTAGTGCAGGATTAACCCCGTCATTTGCAACGGTCTATATGTTGGTACTGGGCGCTGAATCGCGACATCTGGACAAACGCCTTGCATGAGCTGCGTGACACTTATGGTGCATGGTGCTGCACCTTTTTACCCCTGCCTGACGAGCACACGTAGTGCACGAGCCCCTGTCTCTGAAACAAGAACCGTTCAGATATGGCTCTTGCGAGCTCGGCTTTCTGATCGTCATTAACGGCAGTGGCTGCCGTCACATACTCGAACGTGCCAGCACTCTACTGAACACTTTCTCTACATAGATGTTGCATCTGAAACTGTTGTGCACCACATGGCTGACGTATGAGAAGTTAGTGTAGCTAATTATATCTTATAAGACGAAAACGCAGCGAACAATGTGTTTGAACAACTGATTCGGTTTGTGAGTCGGGTTGATGCTTATTCTATACTCGGTTTAGTCAGACTTTTCTTGAAACGCCCAGCGTTCTTCAAATCATGTCGTAAAATTCGTAAGCATGATGCATCGGTGAAGCAAATATCGTAAAAGTATTGCCTGCGGAAAGTTCCAGCGAACTATCTAAAATGATCCACCAGAGTGTGCAATGGCGGCGATTTTATGAAATTTTTATTCAACACCGTCATTATACAAAACCTTTGCTTTTACTGACGTGCTGGACTACGCCAACCGCCTACGGCATAACCATCTTATATTCCATACACTTTTACTGAGAGGGCTGTCAACAGACATGCAGAAGAACCAAAGCAATGCATACATACAAAACAGAGTCTTTGGCGCTAGAGTGACCTAGAGCTTGTCTTCAGTGCGATTTGAGGAAGATGACTGGTGGACTAGGTAAATCGGCGTGGGTGTTCAAGGCAGAACACAAAATAAGCTAAGCATAAATTAAGTCTGAAAAGTGAAAGATGGAGAAGGCAACGCTGTTGGCTTTTTCACCTTGAAAAGTTTGGGGAGGGGGAGGTATGCCCCGCTGGCTCCATCTACTCCTACGCCCATGAGTGAAATGAAGAAAGCGAAATGATCTCATGGATGGCGATAGGAAAAACGGGCTGTACCTGTATTCGGATGTTTTGTTCCCAAATATCTTAGACGTGTTTGATGTTTGTCTTGGTCTTCATCGCTAGTTTTGTAGCATCATAAATGTGCTAATCAGCTCGCCTCACAATAATACAGTCTCTACCCGGATTAATCCACGCACTCTGTCAGCAAATTTCATTTTATTTGATGTTTATGTTTGTCATACGTACCCAGGAATGCCAGACGCGTGACATTCCTGTTGTTTGCGACATATCATATCCGAGACATTTAGCGTGTGAGAGCTAATGGAAAACGTGCTAGTTGTTCACGTTCGGGTATCATTCTGCACAGGTTTGTCTACTTGTTACACAAATGATAAAGGAAGAAAACTGAGCACGACACGATCTTCAACTTATATTGATTATAATGCAGTCTCTTAAAAAAGCTCTTATTCTGATCTTAAGCATCACTTGGGCTGCGACTTCGGAGTTATAGGCCATTTTTACCATCAGGCTTTGATGACTCTCAGGCTGAGCTGATGTAGTTGCGGTTCGTTGGGGTTTGGCATGCTTAAAGGGAATGTTCCACATTTCAAGATATTGAGATAATAATCAGATATGACAGGAAAAAGCTTACTTGTAACTATTCGGTGAGCTTTCAAGCTTCAAAAACCACTCTAAGTAGCAAAATTTCAAAGTTTGTAAAAGTGCGCCCCATTACGTCATTGTTTGATGGCGTCACGGAGCGGTTTTGTGACGACAGCAATACCTGGCAGCATCTGGCAGCCAAACATAAAGAATACCTCGCAACGCATGAAGCCGACGCCAACGAGCAATTCCCGTCGCGGGCGCTGTGTTGGCGGCGGATTAGTGAATGGCTTTGTTTGTGGATTTTTTGTGTTGGAACTGGTCGTAAGAGAAGCTTTGGCGGGATGGTTGACGTACGCAACGTAGCGATCGCCAGCTTTTAGGGCAGATTATTAATATCAAAGCATGATATGCCGCGAAGACCGTCATGAATCTGGCACCGAAACCTGCCAAGGACTGTTGGGGATGTGAATACTGTATTGTCGACTTATCCTTGCCTACAGTGCTGTAGTTCTGACATTGATTTTATGTGATGTGCACTTGGGTTTGTCATCAGTAACAAAACCACGTGAGACAAAGAAATTATTTGGTGCAGGAGTCCAAAAGTACACGGCATAGCAAAAGTTCTTCCCAAAAACTTAAATTCGTGAGGTGCGAGTCGATCGAAATATCGCTGTAAATCGAAGCCCAGCCTCGCAGTCACCCCATGCTGGGCGGCGTCCGCCACCGCAGGTAACGCCAAGCCGTGGGCGGCAAGCGACACAAAACACCTTTGCGTATAGAAACCACGCTACCGAGCGCTCGTTATGCTGTCATACGATAATGTCCCGGTCTAATGTCTAATATGCGGATCAGACATTGCCCGATTGATTGTCATTTGGCGGAAACTTTATGTGCTGTTGAGTATGAACTTGTTGTACAAGTATGCTGGTTAGCATTGTTTTAGACTTTCACTTGAGACTTTCACTTGAGACTTTCACTTGAGACTTTCGCTTGAGACTTTCACGCACAAGACAACTCACGTGATGCAAACAAAACCATGTATAGCATATGACCCACAATATGTTGTCTGGTGTGCAACTTAATACATACAGCAAGTTCTGCAGCCTGTATCACGGACGTAGAGAAGGGGGGGGGGGAAGGTAGGGTGACCCCATGCACATCTTGCTCGTTGTCGAGCCTGCGTATGCGATGTACCGGCCCAAACAGCAATTGCTCACAGACTGGAAACCCAAACGCGTGTTGGCAGAGATCGCACGGTAGCAGAGATACATTCGCAGCTGGGGTCCACATCTTGCCGAAGCTCCAGCCCCAGCCGAAGACGTTCTCGGCAGTGCGGCGCTGCATCGCACTCCCAGTGTGAACCAGATAGGGCAAGATGGCCAGCGGTGCCTGCACTTTGTTCCGCAACTCGCAGTCGGTGAGGTCCCACAGTGGAGGCTTTGTGGACTGGTCCGTGCCGGGGAATCAGTTCGGTGTACCTCACGGCCTCGAAGTTTACCGCTGAGATGGCGAAGATTCTGGGCTGAAGGAAACGCTCGGCTTGTTACTCACGTGCGGCGCGACGATCGGAACCGCCTGCTCGCGGGCCATGCGGTTCTCACCCCGCACCATATCCAGCAGCAGCTGTTCCGGACGAACCCAGTATCCGTTTCGCTGGAGGACTGGCTGCACCGTGGCCTATGTGTGCCGCGGCAGGTCGCGGAGCAGAGCGATACTCCGGAACAAGTTTTGTAAGCCAAAGCCGCAGCCGCTGTTTTGCCGGATGGCGAACCATACCGACACATAGTGGCCGACCACGCACCGGACGAGACCCTTGAGAGCGCTGCTGGAGGTCTTGGTAGAGATGTGAACTAGGAACAGACGAGCAGCCAGTTGCAACCATCTGAAAACAGAAGCGAATATTTTAGAACAATTCGCTGCGAATTTATTATTAGATCATACAACAACTATTGCGCCTCTCTAGTGTATGTAATTATGCCGATATCCAGAGATCTTGACTGTGACGGAAAACATATCAACAATTATGCTAGTAAGCATGAACCAACCATCAAATAATGCGACATACTGCGGCACAAGGTATGATAATAAGTAAATGCTCAATAGTGAGCACATGAACCATCACTTGATACTTGAAGAACTTAAAGCACTCATTGCTATAAATTCGAAGAAAACGTATCTTCGTATTTGCCTGACATGGTTCGATGGTCCGATTCGCCGCTGGGCTGCCACGTTTCGGACAGAGCCGTTTGAACGCCGGAGCCCATAAGGTACAGCAGCTACTGGTTGGTGCTCAGCTGCTAAATCAGGTCGACCGGCAGGTTTGGCACGTGCCCCAACCCAGGCTTGAATGCCACAACGTCCCTCTCCCAGACCTCTCCGGCACAGGCCTTGCCGATCGGTCCAGAAAAAATTCCATCCCGTGGTAGTGCCGTCCCAGCTCGGCAGCAGATGGTGGAGGCTCAGCTCGTTGCCGTGCAGCTGGCAGATGAACCAGTGTACGGGTGACTCGGTGGCCAGCTCAAACAGCCGGAACATGTCGTCTATTGTTTCGGTGTTGAGGGCTGTACCACCGCAGCAGAGCACATTGATGTGACCGTCGCACCGCGGGCTCACGGAGTATAGCTCGTTGAACAAGTGCAAGGCGCGGCCGAACTCAGACGTAAAATGCTTCACGCAGCAGCTGCCTGGCTCAGTGATGGCAACCACGGTGTTTTTCGACGGCATTCGTCTGACTCCGTATGGCTCATTAGCTCCTGCCTTCGCGTCCGTTGGAGTAGAGGATGGTCAAACCTTACTCGTGGATTGCTTCAAAGTTTTAATGAGCCGTCTCCTTTTTCGTTCTGTATCTTGCGCATCAGATCTTCTTAGGATCTACGATATTTGATTTCAAGCAGCCAGTCCATCTCTGCTGTCTTGTTGAGAGGCGCTGATGGTAGCAGCAGCGGCCCGGTTTGAGCCACCGTAGCTGCCAACCGCCAGGGCGGTGTTAGTTAGATCTTTGACGTTATAATGTACAGTGAGTGGTCTCAACCGGAACAAACACTCGGCGTCGTCGCCACCTTCTACCATGTACGCAACCGTGTAAGAATCCGTGCTCTCGGCCGACTCGCCAGCGCTGAGACCACTTGGTCCCGGAGCAGGCTCGGGGTAAGCACTAACAGCCAGCGCTGGCTCAGCAGGCGGCGTCGGTTCAGCAGTCGGCGGGGAGGGCGATTCAGGCTCAGCAGCAGATACCGCCTCTCTGGCGGCCGAGCCACGACGTCCCTGGAGTTGCCTGACCATCCTACGCATCTCGCGAGCCTCCCTAGCCACAACCGCATCCCGGTCATATGACCCCAGGGTAAGCTTCCGGGGCCTGCACTGGTCCTTCACGGCAGCCTCCTCCTGACACACTGTGCAGGCAACTGGACACGGAAAGCTACACTGAGGCTCGCAATCGCATTTCGTGGCATCAAGAAGCTTATTAAATTTCGCGGTGGCGGCGTTGTTGTGTCACTCTCCTTCTTTCCTTGATCTCTTGCTGATAGCTCTGCTGCGATGATATCAATCCCTCTCGATAATTTGTTCACGTATTTTAGATCATGAACAAGGATCGCCTTGTTGGTCCATGGTATCCTGATTTCTACCGTCGCGGTCTTCAAGATGGTGTTAGTGAGATTCCTCTTCGATTTTCTCAGCCACCTGATGTAGCTAAATGCTTTCCCGTAGTCGGCAGTTGGTGGTGGGACAATAGAGCCGGGTAGTCTACCACAAAATGTTTGGTGCGCGACCGTGTAGCCTTCGGCATGCTTATGCAAATAATTGTTCGAAAGAAATGTTTTAGTACCGGCAAAACTAAAGTAGTAAACCCATATCTCCCAAGCAAAAAGCACATAAATTGCAAATCAACGTCACAAAGATGTGTTAACATTAACGACCTTGGACCTAACCCGACCTGCTGGAGCATTTGCCTAGCTGCACAGCCTTGGGATTTACCAGAAATTAATGTTCTTTATTAAAAAGATAGCTTAAAAGCTGTTTGGCAATGTTTTGCTGGTGCTCTTCATGATATGTATTTCATACTTAATCCACCAAGTACCAGCAGTGTGGAAAGTGGCAGCTTTGAGGCTTGTTGGAGGATGATCCCAGTGGGCAAAATAGGTGGTGCTAGTATCGAATACGGATTTCTTGGCCTATAAAAAACTTTTCCGCCTCGCGAATATCAACATTGGTGCGGTGCGACAGACCTCAAAGTTTATCATCAATCCGTGTGCCGAGGAAAAACTTTGTCTCAGCTGATTCCAAGAGCTTTACCCCCTCGATGACATACCCTAATGTGCACAGTAGTTACTCTCTTTATCATTTGTAACTGGATGCGCAGTTGCATGCAAAAATGAATAAATCTGCAACATTGTTATGAACCGATTGCCAAAAATTGCTACTCCTATGGTAAATATGGTAAGGTTGAGTTGCCAAACATGTTTTTTGTTTTTCTTAGGGTTATATGTGCACTTGCTAGTGAACCCTGATGTAACCATTCTGGTACAACAGCATTTTCACTGTTGATAGTCCTATGGTGTTGTTAAATCAGTGGTTATTAGTCATTCATAAATTATAAGCTGTTATCCCACAGGTTTGACATAGTGATACATTGTATAATGGAAACCAATGTGATACATTGTATAATGGCACGGGTCAACAGTGCCATCGTGGCACTATCTCAGTGCTGTACTGCGGCATGGCATAATTAACAATGATATGGTTTTTGTACTGCAATCCCTTCTGTTTTCATAGTGAATTTCAACATGAAAAGATGGGTCAAGTATGCATTCTTGTATTCAGTCCGCATCTCACACAGGACTGACCAAAAACACATGATTCAATATACAGATCACTTTCAGCAAAGCACATAAGCAATAAGTGACAACATTTGCTCAGCCCGCTTAAGAAATCCACAAAACATGGGTGACAAAGATGAAAACACGTCTTCTGCTTCTACAGCCATGCAACATGCTGCAGTGCACATGCATCAGGCTGCTTCACTCAAAAATGTTGTTCATGCAAGTAATAACGCATGTACAATAAGAAAATATTAGATGTGAAATGACACTGCAAACCTGCTGACCGCGCACAACTCACACAAGTGCTCTCCAAGAAACAACAGCAATAATTCTCCACCTTTTCAGTACCCAGCATCTAACAAATTGCACTGATGACTCACAAGCAATGCTTGCCTGCTACAAAATTCAAAATTCTTAAGGGAAAGACAATTTTGCAAAGCTGTATCATGTAAGCTTATACCAAGCATGTGCATTAATGAGCTGCACAGACCAGCCCCCACTGCCAAAATTTATTGCAGATATCATGGCACGCAATGCATTAATTACATGCTGTAACGCTTCGATAGGTTCAAAATTTTGGTGAGAACATAATGAAGTAGCACATGGCCTTTGCACGCCCCTGCAACATAGGTGCCAGTGTTTCTTTCAGTTCAAGAGCATCACCACCTTGTACTGATCAAGCACGAACAGAAAGATAGAAGCAAGTATCGATATATCACATTTTATTGGGAGTCAGAAGACTTAAAGAATACCAAAACAATGCTCTCTCTCAGAAGAACAAACCTCGCACCCACACTCCCCATCACATCAAGATCAATACAAGCCACTGGCACACACCACCAATGATCACACCCGTATCAAGCCCCTGATTCACACTCTTTTGTAAAATAAGTGTGATTTCACACTTCTATAGCTCGCGAGACTGTCAAATTGCAGCTTTTCGCATAATTTCCGCACAGGTTTCCGGTCATAACACCGCATTTCACCGTGAGTTCCCCTCCAAACAAAGTCCCAACGGGGGTTCATGATAATGCAGCGGAGGAGGATGCACTCTGGCACAACTTTTTTGTGCAAGATTTAAATTTGTCGTGCAATATGTGTTGAATATTAAGCAATATGTATGCATATATATATATAGATATATATATATATATATATATATATATATATATATATATATATATATATAATTATCGTTATGCTTTCTTAATTTTATAAAGCCTTACTGAGCCATAAACCCGTGCAAGATTCTTTGCTCCGGTGCACGCGGCACCAACCGAGCTGTCCGTAAGAAATACGTGAGTAGAAGAAGAAAAAACACCAGCAGGATAAAAACGACAGAGTTGCTGCTGCGTTGCTGCGAAAAAAGGCAAAGTTGCTGAGTTGCTCTTCTTTTTAAGACATTCTGGAGAGCGTCGTTCTTTTTTAGGCGTCGTTTTTTGCAGACAGTGGCGTCCTGTTTTAAACCTTTGGCTCATGGCCTAAATATAAGGCAAAATGTCCCGTTGACGAGAAGTGCTGCACAACCCGAAAATGCTCACGCTTACGTTCGGGACACGCATTCAACAGCGAAATCTTTCTAGCAGCCAATCACCTTCCGCGGATTGTTTCGTATGTGCCGCAACATCGCTTTTGCGAATGTATCAGCGGCCATCCTGTTTTTGACCGTAAGCAGAAACTGAACCTGTAATATCACGGCGATCGCATGACGTTTCTCTGACATTACTATTGCGGAGGCGGCTTTGAAATAGTCTACCAATAAACCTTTTGCAACTTTTGCGGGCGTGTAACTGAGGAACCAGAGGACTTTGGATCTTAAAAAGGGCGTGGCCGTAAACTGCATCGAAAGGCCTCAAGATGGATGTTTCAGTCCAAAACCCCATTTAAAGCTAGAACATTTCCTTTAAGAAATTATTTATGGCTTTTTAATCACACCGCTTCTTTGACCCTCAAAACCACCTTATTCAGCTATCAGACATCCCCAAATCAGACACAATACATGTACCTCTGGCTTCTGTTAAGATGGGGTCAGGGAAAACAGGTAATTTATCACTGTTTTTTTAACAAAATACCAATGCTTATTTCCATGAAAGTAGCCTAACTATGCCTAACCTAAAGAGGCCTTACATCATCTCATCCTGTAAAACCTGTTGGTATCACAGCAGTAGATGTGAGTTACTGATTCTTGCACAATTCCTATTGCCACTTGCCATGCACTTGACCGACTTAACGTAACTTAGAGTAGCCCATATGATGAACATCATCTCAACTCACCTATCTGTTGACAGCGGCACTTGTGATAAAAACAGGATATTTGAAACTAGTTTTTGGCTGTGCTCAACTTGCATTTTTATTCAGTTTATTTATGTATGTTGTTGCCATCAGACAACGTTGACAACACACAAATCAAAACAATTTAAGTCGCTGTGAACAACTTATTTTATTGTCATGGTTAATCTATGCCAAAGCAATAATGGCATACTCCACAAAACAATTTCTCTCCTCCAAAAATAACCTAACTTTTAGATGACCATGCCAGTATTGCTACTTGACCTTTCAGCTGCAGCAAATGCATCTATTTGGGCTTGTTATTTCATATTTAATGGCAAAGTTTGAGATGTTGGCTGCACATCTTAAATAGTGTGGTGTGACTATTTGTTACATACCAATATTTAACTCATATTATAATTACCATGCAGCTTAGAGTATCCTTGTGTTAAAAATATAGTGCATATATACAGTACAGTCCTTTGCCGGTCAGCAAACCATGACAACTATAGAACACATCTGGTTAAAGCAGGCATGAGCGACCACTTTAAGAAATTTGAGGCAAATAACCAAGAACATGGAACAAAATTAGCCCATTGCATGCCTTGTGGCATCATAACTTGTCTTATGGTAAAAATTGATGCATTAAAATAGAAAATGGCTAACTCTAGTTACCAATGATGTGTTGAAAGCAGGTAAGGTAAGCAATTCATTGGTCCACAGAAGACTTCCTGGCTTCTTCCTGCTCTCCCAAAAACAAAAATTCGGTACCTTTTGCATGGTCTGCTGGCAGACAGAGTCCTCCGACTGACCCTCCAAATATAAATATCAATCACACACACCAACCTTCGAGACTAAAATGCGAAACCAGTAAGAGGTGTGCATGATAAACATCTCCAGAAGGCAAAATTTCGCCATCAAACACTTCTGTATTGGCTGCGTCAGGTCTGTCCCAAGGCTGTAAATGGCAGCATTGGAATAGCCTTGCTAGGTAGCCTGGTGGGTCAGACACTCGAAAGGCTTGGATTCATCATTATTGAGCACCGCTATGAACCAAGAAAACGGTTAACCGAAGGTTTAAAAGGGCAAAAATGGCGGTAAAAATAAGTTCCGTGCTTCAAATTGTCTCCTTCATTCCCTGTGAATTGTTTACGCCTGGGTTCATATCAAACATGTTTGGGCGGCTGGCGAATTAATCCAATTTATGTATTAAATACGTACAAGTTTGCAGTTGGAGCATCTCCTAGAGAAATTGGTCAATATTCTAAGCGGCAGACGGTACCTCTAAAGACAATCGAAAAGGAGGGAAAATAAAATGGTATCACACTGGCATGATACCAAGAAAAGCAAAAGCAGCTAAATAAATATAAGGTCTGGTACTTTTCTCGCAACATTTTATTATCAGCTGAGTTGACTTAAAATCTGTTAATTTGAGCGCTCAAATGGTGATATTCATCTAGCAAGTTTAATTTAGAAGACATTTATTGAACTTTGCACTCATGCATTTCGGGAGTGATGCAATTTAGTGGTCAAGTTTCCTCAGGAAAAAAGAAATATGTGAAGTAAAGTTATCTACCAGGCCTTGCTGGTGTTTACACCAGGCTCTGCATTCGTGGTGTGGTAGTGAGACCAAAAAAATAGGGGATGCGTGAAAACCTTGCCTTTGGCGCACAGCTGCAGATTGTGATGCAATTTGTAAACAAACCAAACTTTATGCGTGCAAGCGGCTGGGGTCGCTAAGGTTCTTGGGCTTGGAGGTACCTGGCGCCCCTGCTCTGCGCAAACATAGACATGATTCAGATGTAGGTGAGGTAGGACATAGCCATAGGTGTCCAGGTTCTGCGGAACCTCGTTTATGCTTGGTGGTTTCAAGTGAGCTCGGTTTTGGATGACACCTAAAAATCTCAGAGAGGGAAATATGTGTTTGGCATATGCGATTAGGTAATGTCAGGCAGGAGTGAAATATTCACATAAAATATGGGGGAAAGGAGTGAAAAAGTCCTTCTCATAGGGTGTTGCTTTACACCCAAAGCCGGCAATTCTAGGACACTGGTTTTATGCATCCGGCATCCATCCCTTTATCTTCCCGAGTGGTGCAGTTCTAAGTACGAGAAAAAAAGAAAACCTTGTAAAAAATGGCGGCAAGTATAAAGAGCAGTAAGTTGTCTATGCAAGCGCATTGCATTTTTGTATGCAATGAAAATACAAATTCGAAGTACTCTCCACCAAAAAGTTATCCCAGCCGGTGAAATGCAGTCTACTTCACAGCGAGACGTACTCTGTGACGTTTTTTTTCGTGTAATCTCGTAATTTCGTGTAATCTCTAAATCTCGTGATATCATGTAACTGATATCCATCTTAATACCTGCCTGTAATTTGTCACTAAATATCTGCTCGGTGCAGCATATTGTTCAGTACCAGCGACACCTCTTTGCAGCTAGAGGCAAATATAGCTGTTTAAGTCGCGTCTTTTCATGCAACGGCACAATATTAATGCTCATTTTTTCCAAAGCTGTGGTATGTTATCTTAGTACAAATCACACTTTTGGGTATGCAAAATACACGCGGGTGTTACAATATCTCTCGACAATATCCTCTCTCCTCCCTAATCTGCCATCAAGGGCGTATCCTCGAGGGGGTACCGGGTCACAGCGCCTCCCCGAGGTGGCCAGTCCGGTGAAGATGACATATATCTGGATTTGGGAGGAAATCTAAGCATTATGGAGCCAAAGAAAGTTTATTTGAGACCATTCCTTGTGGGAAAAGGAAGCGAAATCCGGTAACTCCTTTCTCACATAGACAGTATTTGATAGACCTTGACCCCAAGACGGCATCGTGGAGCGGCGTCCAGGATCCGCGCTTGACTGCCAACCTTAACACCACCCATTGTATACCGGCACTCATGGCCCTAGCTACCCGCGAAGACCTCTTTAATACGTGGCAATGACAAGCCAACAACTTTCCCGGGGTGTACCAGCCCACCCAGGAGTCCTGCCTGCCCTGCGCTCCTACATATATGCAGCCAGTCGACAGTCCGCGTGCGTGGCACAGGCAGAGCTTTGCCGGTACCTAAGCACCCAGCTGAAAGCCCGAAGATTTTGAAAATGAGTATTAGGTCTTAAGCGTTGCATAAAAATGACCGCCTCGCAAATTTCGAGTGCACCCGCGACATACGCAGTTAAATTCTGCATCCAGCACGCGTTAGTAGCGGCCATACAATGTCCTAGAATGGCTGACTTTGAGTGTAAAGCAGTACCCTATGAGGATTAATTTTTAACTCCTTTTCCCCATGTTTATGTGAATCTTTCACTCCTACCTGACATTGTCTAATCGCACATGCCAAACCCATATTTCCCTTTCTGAGATTTCAGATGTCATCCAAAACCGAGCTCACTTGAAACCACCAAGCATAAACGAGGCTCCACAGAACCTGGACACCTATGGCTATGTCCTGCCTCACCTGCTTCTGAATCATGTCCATGTATGCACAGAGCAAGGGCGCCAGGTACCTTCAAGCCCAAGACCCCCCAGCGACTCCAGCCGCTTGCACGCACCGAGTTTGGGTTGCTTACAAAATGCATCACAATCGGCAGCGGTGTGACAAATGCAAGGTTTTCATGCGTCCCCAATTTTTTTGTCTCACCACCACACCACGAAAGCAGAGCCTGGTGCAAACACCAGCAAGGCCTGGTAGATAATTTTGCTCCACGTGTTTATTTTACCCGAAGAAACCTGAACATTAAATTGCATCACTCCCGAAATGCAGGAATTGAAAAATTCAAGAAATGTCTTCTTTGTAACATTTACAACATGAAAATCACCACTTGAGCACTTATTTGAACATATTTTGATTCATATCAGCTGATAACAAAAATTTGCCTTAAAAGTATCGGTCTTTATATTTATTTAGCTACTTTTGTTTTTCTTGGGACAATACGAGTGGGATGCCATATACCAATACCATATATGATATATGACATAATTATAACAATCTTCCTTCCCTTTCAATTACCTTTAGAGGTACTATCTGTTGCTTAAAATGTTGGCCAATTTCTCTGCAAGATGCTCCAACTGCAAACTTGCAAGCATTTTACACATAAATTGGATTAATTCGCCAGCCGCCCAAACATGTTTGATATGCACACAAGAGTGAACAACTCACAGGGAATGAAGGAGACAATTTAAAGCACGGAACTTATTTTTACTGCCATTTTTGCCCTGTTAAGCCCTCGGTTAGCCATGTTTTGGCTCATGGCGGTGCTCGATAACGATAAATCTCAGCCTTTCGAGTGACTTACTCACCAGGCTACCTGACAACGCTGTCCTTATGCTGCCATATAGTGCTTTGGGACAGACCTGACGCAGCTAATACAGAAGTGTTTGATGGACAAATTCTGCCCTCTGGGAATGTTTATTGTGCACACCTCTTACTTGTTTCGCATTTTAATCTCCTAGGTTCTTGGACGTCATTGATATTTATATTTGGGGGGTGAGTAGGATGACTCTGTCTGTCAGTAACCAGTACAGAATGTGGTACTGACTTCTTGTTTTGGGGGACCAGGAAGAAGTGTGCCCTGAAAAAAGTCTCCTGTGGACCAAGTAATTGCTTACCTTACCTGCTTTCAACACACGATTTGTAGCCAAAGTTAGCCATTTTCTGTTTTAATCCATCGAGTTTTGTCATTAGACAAATTGTGATGTCACAAGGCATGCAATGGGCTTATTTTGTTCCATATTCTTGACTATTTGCCACAAAGTTCTTGAAGTGGTCGCTCATGGTTGCTTGAACCAGATGTTTTCCATAACTGTCATGGTATGCTTACTGGCTAATGACTGTACTGTATATATGCACGATATTTGTAACACTGGGATACTCTAAGCAGCATAGCAGTTATAATATGGGGTAAATATCAGCATCAAGCAAACAGTCAGACCATCCCATTTGAAATGTGGAGCCAACATCTCAAAATATGTCGTTAAATATGAATAAGCAAGCTTAGATAGATGCCTTTGCTGCAGCTGAAAAAGACAAGCAGCAAAACTGGCATGATCATCTAAAAGTTAGGTTGCTTTTGAAGCAGAGCAATTGTTTTGTGGAGCATGCCCATTATTGACCTTAACAGAGATTAACCATGGCTGTCAGAATAAGCTGTTCAAAGTGACTAAAGGTGTTTTCAATTATTTGTTGTCAACTTTGTCTCATATCAACAGGCATACACAAATGAAATGAATAAGAATGTAAGTTGAAACCAGCCAAAAAAAGAGCTTTATCATGTTTTTATCATAAGTGCTGCTATCAACAGATGGGAGAGCTGAGATGGTGTCCAACATTGGGGCTACTCTAAGTTAGGTTAAGTTGGTGAAGTGCATGGCAAGTGACAAAAGGAATTGTGCAGGAATCAGTAACTCACAACTGCTGCTGTGATACCAACAGGTTAGGCAGGATGAGATGAAGTAAGACCCCTTTAGGTTAGGCATAGTTAGGCTGCTTTCATGAAAATAAACATCGGTATTTTGTAAGAAACAGTGACAAATTGTCTGCTTTCCCTGACTCCATATTAACAGAAGCCAGAGGTATGTGTATTGTGTCTGATTTGGTAGTGGACTGATGTGTAGGAGTCCAAGGTTTTTTGTTTGTTCGAGTGCTTTATGCTTGTTGAATTGTCTGTTTTTGTTTTTTGTTGAATTCCTCTGATTTGTTTTGTGTTAAAAATGCTGTGGAAGGGGACTGCAATGTGCAGGATCAAATTATTGGCATGACTGATTTTTTTATGCTCAGTGGAATGTCATGAAGTTGCTATGCTGTAATGTATTCTGTTTCACTTTAATGGCTTAAGATGTTAAAAACAAAACAGTTTCGTCATGTTTATGATATGACGTCCATGCCAACTTTAAATAGATGTCTTTGTTGCCTGAAGCATCAGTCACTAGCTCATAAGTTCCATCTTTTGTAAATTGAATTTTTCACTCCCGGACGGTCTTTTTGCGATGAAATTTTTCACTCGCACCCTGGTTCAAAAGTGATTCTAGCTAACTGTGTATGCATGTCAAACATTAATATTCAAAGCGCTACTTCCAAGCATTCAAAGTGTCATACGTCGTTCTCTCTTCGGCATACTTGATAGATGTAGAGCGGTCTTGGTTGCCTGGTACGCAGCGCAATGCTAGCGTAAACTGTCGTCCATCCGCAAGACGACAGGTCCGTTTTAGTTAACATATACTGCCATCTGTGACAATAAATTAGAACTACTAATTCCGAGCTTCTGCTCAGGATGGCACCCAGGAATGCGATGCTCAGCAGCAGCCCCACGAGGCTGCCAAAAGACGTGTGGTGGGTATGGTGGCCCGATTACGACCCACCAGGGGTGTCAGTTTTTGTACATGCAATGCACGCTAATCATGTGTGGTAAATACAGCATGATGGATGCAATAACGGTCTTACCAGGCTCCTTCAAACCGAGCAAAAGTTTAATACTTTTGATTGAAGAATACTCGTAGCGTCACAGTGACGTAACACGCCAGGTGGCGCAGCCAATGGGAAAATTCGGTGCGGCAAAGCTACCAGACCCGTTGCCAGGAGCGGATACAAGAGGGACTATGGAGGATTACGACGCCCTTCCCCACCCGTTAGTGGTTAGGGGTCTCTTGATCAACGGGAGCCCAGTACCCTCCGCCCCGCCGCAGTTAGGAGCCCGACAAGCCGAACAGGGGTCCTTGTGCCATTTATGGAATCCCTGCACCGGCAAGTGGTCCTTTTGCGTCAGCAAGACTCTATGCGGTACCAACTGAGTTGGTACCGTTGAGTCGGTACCAACTGCGACGGTAAGAGGACCTCCCTTGTCCAGGAGGGGACTGATGTATGATGTATGCCTCTGAGGGTCTCCGGATCGACCAGAAGACCCCCCCCCCGCATCGCCAGAATGGCAGCCGCTACGAATCCCGAGTTAGGTCAGAAAGGGTCTTAAGCCCCGGACCGGGAAATTGGTACAAGCTAAGCACAGTTTTTAAGAGTATTATGGCTCGACTTAGGACGCGGCGAGCTCTTGCCGCCATAGAAATGGTGCAAAAGGATCTCAATGGTATTGTTTGCTGAAACATTAGCGAACAAGCTTTCAGCGTGAAGAGAGGCTAACGTACCAGTGGCCGGATTCGTTCGCATGATGTCCCAATAAACCCATCGATGGACTTCAGGTTATGCCTGCAGCTCATGTTATGCGCGAGAAGGCCAGTTAATCTCTTAACCAGCTTGTATGTTGGTCAGCCACAGGACGGATGGATGTTAGATGGAAGGTGTACTATGCATACTGTATATATATATATATATATATATATATATATATATATATATATATATATCATATATATACATATGACTATAGCCTCCGTAATCTTTAAGGTACACATGTGAGATGCATAGCTCATAGGGCGGCAGAATCACTCACTCAGTTGTTTGGGATGGTAACTGGGCACCCACAATTTCGTTATGATAGCATTATCGAAGGAATCCCAAATCTGCTTTAAACAAGTCCAGTCAGCATTCGCTAAAGCTAGAGCCGGCTGTCGTTTTAACGAGCGCGAGCTGACATGGCGCCGTTGCCGGAGCTTCGATTTTCTGCACGCTCTCAAAATCTGCGGCAGATCCAATAAAACCACTCCGGTCCCACTGGATCCCAGCCGGAGATGCACAAATGAGTCCCGCCCGCTATGTTTGTCAGCCGGATGATTAGTGATTGAACACGTTAGATGTCTGTCGAGGCTGGGACACCCCAGTCATTCCGACTATCTCTTTACGCGTGACTTGCTGTTTACTCAATTTTCATAGAAAGGAAACCGACATTGCATTGCAACACGCTGACCGCAACGCAAGATCATTGATGCGTCTTAATACCGACTTCTCGATGCTTTATGAATGCAGTGATCCTATTCGTTCCTGCCATGACAGGGGGCGGGCTTGCTTAGCGTCCACTGGTAACACCATGGAATCGGTGCGCGAGACACGCGTGTGTCAGCCATGCAAGTATAAGGGCTGACTCGATGACAGTTCCATTACATGGTCCTGGAATGCACAGGCGCGTGAATCGAAGTGGCCAAATGCAATGTTCCTTACTTCTGCGAGCTGAAGCCGGTTGACGTCGGGAAGCCGCGTGACTTTGTCTTTAGAAAAGTGCTGATTTCATTAACCTTTTGAGCAGCGGCGGATGTGAGCAGCAGCCACGGTGATGATTGGCCGTGACGGTTTTCCACAGCCTGGGGATGTTTTGCTGGTGAGTGCGATGCATGCCCCATTTAGAGAGACGTCTGCTCTGCCCCACCGGTCTGCAACGGCGGCGTACACAAGCCAGCAGATCACTAGCCCCATTTACATATCCTGCAGGGGAGCGAGGGCCAGGACGCCCAACAAAAACTCGGCTCCGGCCGCGCCGTCCCCCGCGGCTCCGACGCGAGGGCTGCTAATGATGCCGGACCGGAGGTTCGCCGGAGGCCGGAGGCCCGAACTCAGCCTGTTCCCGCGTACTGATTCTCCGACGGTGGGAAGCTGGAGGTTTTTCGACGTCGCCATTGAAAACTTGGCTGCAATGCTGAAAGGATTCCGCGCGCAACTTGCACAAAGTTTCGCAGTGGTGTGAACTCTGCGTGCGCCTCGGACGTTTTTTGGTGGCGGCTTTGAAACTTCGCATGCAAGAGTGAATAGTGGATTTGGGCAATAACCATGAAGATTTCCAAAGGGGCCGCATGAGGGTCTTTTTGCTGAGATGAACGATGCAATGTCAGTATCATTTTACGACTGAGTGTAAGCAGTTTGCAGCCAAGTTGTTGACGTTTTTGTGAGGCTATTGGGTGAATGAAAGCGTAGTAAAAAATCCAGCCGGTGATAAAGGGATGTGGCAGTGGCAAGCTGGTAACCTGGAAAAGATAGAGGAGTTGTGGAAAGTAATAGAGGTGGGGTAGGCTGCAGCTTAGCGGATGCATGCCATTGTTGTCAGATCAGAAGCAAAACCCAAAACACGAAAAAAGCAACGAATGAACAAAGTAGCTCAATGCTTGACAACAAAGTAAACAAAGTGTTTTTACTCTAATGTCTACATTTGTACGCAATATAATCGAGCGTCGGATGCATTCGCAAGCCCGGCTCGCCGCGCACCTTATGCCAAAATCTGCGCTGTAAATTTCAAAAACAGCTTAAAACAACAAGCCAAAAGCTAAATGATTTTGTGAACATTGCAAGGAACTCAAAGACATTATAAGCACTTTTGAGGCGGCTGTTGTCAGTCAACGACGAAATGCTGTAAATCTTCATGCATGTTAACTGCATATGATGTTTTGATATATATTTATTATCTATTGTTATGCCTGACTGGAAAACTGACTGCAAATATATGCGTTTTTTTTGTGAATGAATGTTTTCGGTCGAACGCCTTAGTATGCTTTGGTAGTGTGCAGAGATCTGAGACATTGTTAAATGCTTCCTAAACGCCTGACGGTGGAGTCGTGTGCATGTTAAGATACTACACCGCATCCAGACATCTTGAGCTGCCTTGGCGACTGTCCGGTAGATGGCACCACGGGCCAGGAACTAGTTTATCGTCTCCCAAAACGGAATTCTGCTTTACTGTGGCAGACTTGTGCGTGTGTGTGTGTGTGTGTGTGTGTGTGTGTGTGTGTGTGTGTGTGTGTGTGTGTGTGTGTGTGTGTGTGTGTGTGTGTGTGTGTGTGTGTGTGTGTGTGTGTGTGTGTGTGTGTGTGTGTGTGTGTGTGTGTGTGTGTGTGTGTGTGTGTGTGTGTGTGTGTGTGTGTGTGTGTGTGTGTGTGTGGTGTGTGTGTGTGTGTGTGTGTGTGTGTGTGTGTGTGTGTGTGTGTGTGTGTGTGTGTGTGTGTGTGTGTGTGTGTGTGTGTGTGTGTGTGTGTGTGTTTATGAATAGAAACTCTGGCGTAAACATCTGTTTAAATAGCCACCTTTTAATCAAGACCACTTCAAAGCCGCACGGTTCTCGCGGCTGGCTGGCTTGAGTAATATTCGTCTCGCGATGAATTAATCCAGCCCCTTCTCACTGAAATGCATCACTTGCAGCCGAGCATCTTAAATGTAGTTGGCGTCAGCCGGAATAGTCATCTGCGGAGTGAACAGGACATACATTCGATACACAGATGGATCGGCTGATGTTCGTGTTCTGTTGGGCCCCGACGTAATTCCTTGATTGTGGCAGTCATTGCGTCACTTCATTGTACTTAGCGCCTCCTGACTGAACGTGCGTTGCATGTGACGTACATGCTCCGATTTGTGTGGGGCGATAAATGAATCGTTTTGTCGCTGATGGTCAGACATTGTGATATTAAATTTGATGCATATTATACTGTACTGAGCGCAATTGAAAATTGATGTAACAAAAGTCACTTGTAATATGAATGAAACCTGGTACGGCCTCATTATTTCGCATCCTTGTATTTTGGCTACGACCACTGCAGAATGCAATATCACAGGCCAACCATTTTCTTCACAACGTTTGTTCGCTGCGTTATCTTTTCTGAGATGTTGCTCTCCTGGGCAGGCCTCTAAGCTGAAGGGTTCCTGAGTGTTTCGGCCATTCGTTAACAAGGGGTGGCAGGCTGTAGTTAGTGGAATGTTGAAAATCCTTCACAAACGAACGTGCCGATGTGGACTCCCCTTCACAATACTTCAGCGATGTCCTGCAGGATGCCCCGGTCGCCTTTGTACGTGAAACGAAGCGAAATAAGCGAACAGGCGCTCCCGCAAGCGGGGCCGCGTTTCTGTCTCCATCACTCCGTGAGATCCAACAAAGTGTGACAGCAGCAGAACGCTTACGGACGAAGCTGTGCGTAGGTGATCACCGGGCGAAGTTGTGCGTGTGTCATCGTCGGGCGAAGCTGTGCGTGTGTGATCACCGGGTGAAGCTATGCGTGTGTGGTCACCGAGTGAAGTTGTGCGTGTGTGGTCACCGGGTGAAAACATGCGTGTGTGGTTACCGGGCTAGGTTGCGCGTTTGGTCCCGTCAGTTTTCTTCGTGACGAAACAATCCGGGGAGCCTGAAACTCAGCAAACAGATTCTTTGATCCAAGCCTGAACGATTCAACACTGCTTATTTATGACCAGCAAGACCAGCAACGTACCGGTTCAACAAACCTCGCGCATCTCGGCCCCCATACTGGATGTGTGCAGCCTGGACAATAAGCGACAACGACCCTGGCGAGTCTTTCAGTGCGTTCCTTTCCAGCTCTCGCTCTCGCCTGCCCAACACGGCCCCGCGTATTGACGTTGAGCCTGGGGCGGTCGTGTAGAGTTTTGCCTTGGGCATTTTTGCCTGCGGGCCGCCCTCGTCTTCTGCGTACGCCCCCCTGCGAGGCACAGCGCGCTGATTGGTCGCAACGCTCCGCAGCCGGTCAAAAATGAAAACCAAATGCAGCCGCGCACTGGCTCACGAGGAGGGTGGCCGATATTAGTATTCAGAGGGCGCAGCCGGAGGATGCGGCGCCGGGGAAGGGATGCGCGATAAGGATGCAAACTTTCTAAGGGTGCGAACTGTACGGTGGTGCGACACGCGGCACGCAATGCAGCGTTCAAACGAAATACTGGTCCTATCTGTGTAGTAGCGAAGTATTTTGGAGATTTAGGGCTTCATATCGAATACTTTGCTCTCAAACCGCCATATACTGGAGTCAATGTTTAATGGAGCACGAAGGCGTACTGTACGGCAACGATCTATCTATCTCCATCCTTCCGCATTAGGGAAACCTCAATGGACGTGGGGGTCGCGTGCGCATGAAGTGACAGATGTGGCGCGGTGTGAGCATGAAGTGGCAGATGTGGCGCGGGGTGAGCATGAAGTGTCAGATGTGGCGCGGGGGTGAGCATGAACTGGCAGATGTGCCATCTCCTAACGTCAGGCCATTTCTCAAGCGCAGCGCGGCCTTCCGCCTCGGTCTGGGCACTCGTGCGTGCTTCTCTCTCGGAAGCCTTGTAACGGGTCCTTTTAATTAAGTCCAAGTTGTTTCTGACAAATTTGCACAGGCACATGGAGGCACTTAATTAGTTTCGGACTGAGGAGTCTTGGCACGTACGAATGAGCTGGTTTGTATGCGGTGGGTTTGCGTGGAAATATTCCCTGGCGTTGGAAAACAACAAACAAAATGACAGAAGGCGTGTATTTGCACGACTTCACAAAACGCTAACGGAATTCCAAGCGCCGCTGACTGTATCTAAGTCCGGCTTTGGCTCATAATTTAAATACGCTCTCACGCTTATCTGCCATGGCTATATTTTCTGAGAATGAGACAACTATGCCCTCCGTGGTTAAAATATGGAGGGCAAATGCCTCGGCATTTTTACGTTGCTCAAAATTCGTCATTCATCACGACACTGCCTTTAATGTGCATTTGATTTATGCATAAGGCATAGATAGCCATTTGGAATTCAATTGTAAGAAAATAGTTTCTGGAACCAGGAGTTCCATGCTTAAATATCGGAGTACAATATCCCAGCAGGTATCGGTTAAACAACCTTATGCAGCAAACATTGATTATCGTGACAGGTCAATGACCCAACTTAAAAACTCTGAACTCACAATTACGAAAAACAGCAGTGGTAAGGGTTCTTTGCTTATATCGCTATGGTACTATTACGTTGCCTTCAAAACAAGTCCACTGTTTCCTTTCGGAACGATATCAAAATCTGGGGAACTGCGAGACGTGACCACTGAAGTACCGCACGAACATTTCACTCCAGCCTTTCCCAGGCAAGCAGAGTCGCAGAACAATCATCCCTTGCAATCAGCCTTGCCTCCCAAGTAATCGCCGCGCTCCGCTGCGTAAGATTTGGCCTTCGCTAGATTCCGTCGGAATAACATGGAAAAGGCGAAGACGCGCAGCTCGCCATGACGCGCTTTATTTGTTTCTTTTCCAAACAGTTAAGAAGCTATTTGGCGTACACGTCGTCTACATCTGCGCGCACATCACTTCCAAACACTGGCATAACAAACTCCTGACCCCCGTAACAATGCCCTGTCAGTCCAGCAACTGCCCCGGCACAGCGCTGAGCGACAGCTTTGGAAGCCGACACCAGCTCAGCCTCAGCTCAGCGCCGCTCCGGCACAGCGCTGAGCAACTGTTCAGCAGCCGACGCCAGCTTAGCCTCAGCCCAGCAGCCGCCCCAGCGCAGCGCTGAGCAACTGCCCCTGCAGCTGACGCCAGCTCAGCCTCAGCGCGGTGTGGCGCCCCGCTGGCGCGCGCCGCCCGGCCTGCTGGCGCGCCTGGTGCACCGCGGCAGGCTGGCGCCACACCGCCTGGCGCCTCTGGCCTCGCCCAGGGCGTCACAGAACGCCGAGAAGCTGTGCTGTGACGTCGTCGCGCTGCTCAGGAACCAGGCGGCCGGCAGGCTGAAGCAGGGATCGGTCGAGTCAGTGCCGCCGCCGCCGCCGCCGCTGTTGCTACTGCTGCTGCTGCCGCTGCCCCTGACGACAGCGGAGCGGGCCGGGCCACAGCGCGCTAGCCCAACTGCCACAGACAGCGCCAGCCACAAGATCACAGCAGAACGGTATGGCATGATTAACACTTGCATTAATGAAAAGGTGCGATGCCTCGAGTTAGTTCTCAATTCTGATCGTTGCGGAATGTGTTTATACTGCAAACTAAAAATGTTTTTTGAACAAGGCTACCAAGTGACCTCAATTCGTTGTCGTTCTAGCGGTGTAATGCACTTTGGCTGTAGTACGAGAACACGAGTGGGTATATCAGAATAGGCAACAAGAAGAGTGCAACCGTGTGTTTCACTATGTATAAAGGTTTCCGCATAACAAAAGCATCATGTGGTTGGCATTCGGTTCCGCACAAAGAAACATATTCAGCCGGTCATGACTTGCCGTGAAGGTGACGCGTTTGGAGCTGCTCCCAAAGCTCGACTAAAAGATGATCATGATAAAGGTAAAGCATCCCACGCATTGCACCTTTCTGTAAGTAATGCTGTGGTAGAACTTATTAGACATAGAAAATCAAAAGACATCAAAACAGTGCTAAGTGACCAATTTGTCAAAAAAACGCATGGGAATGTGTTGAAAATGTATTCATTTTGTACGTCTACCTTGTATTGATTTTTGCCTTTTTCCTTCCTCGAGCCGTTCAAGCATTAGACGTGGTAAATCATGCTCGTACGTAAAATATTAATGAAAGGTACATGGCAGTATCATTAAAGTTTGCGGCAATTCACTTGTGTAATCACACCGCAACCGAAACATGAGCCTTGGTATACTGTAGAGCATGCGCTTATCTAAGCTGAACATGGAACAGAGGGCGTCCCTCTGTTTCGACAGTTGAGAGGATGTGAGGCAGAAGCCCAACCCGGTCCCCTGGGGAGGATCCTCGACAGTCACCTGGCCAGCGGTCTCCCCCAGTTCCGACAGTTGAGAGGCTGTGAGGCAGGAGCCCACCACGGCACCCCCGGGGAGGGTCTCCGACAGTCACCTGGCCAGCTGTCTCCCCAGTTCCGACAGTTGAGAGGGCTGTGAGGCAGGAGCCCACCACGGCCCCCCTGGGGAAGATGCCCGACAGTCACATGGCCAGCTGTCTCCCCAGTTCCGGCAGTCGAGAGGCTGTGAGGCAGGAGCCCACCACGGCCCCCCGGGGAGGGTCTCCGACAGTCACCTGGCCAGCCGGACAGCGGTGTAGGTGTCGGTGCCGAGGCGGCGGGCGCGCCGGCTGATCCTGCACAGATCGGTCGGCAGGCAGGGCTCGTCGTTGTACACGAACGCCGACAACAGCGCAGCCACGAGCGGCGTGCCGGCGCCGACGCCGTCTGCGCACAGAGAGCAGAGTCTCGGTCCGTCGGCTCTCACGCACGCACGCACGCACGCACGCACGCACGCACGCACGCACGCACATTACCCCACACACTCGTACAAACATCCATCCGACTGACCCAGCATATATGTACTCGCGTTCGCTGTTACGCATATGTGCGCGTAAATCCGTTTACCTTTACACACGCACACGCCCAAGCCAAGCTGGCGCACACTTATATGTGCACTAGCATTCACGTTATGGGTCCGGAGTGCAGGTCCGACTGTACTGACCTGAAGCCGAGAGCGTGTCCCGTTACGCTGACCTGATTGCAAGGAACGGGCCCGGTTGTGACATCTGGCCCGAGTCCAGGGATCGTAGCCCGCTGTGCGGACCTAAGTCCAGGGAATTGGCAGTGTTACATTGACCCAAGTCCTGGGAAGGGGCTGTATTATACTGACCCGCGCACAGGGAGCGGGCCGTGTTTTAGTGATCTGCGCACAGGCAGGAGGTCGTGTTACGCTGATGTGCGCACAGGGAACAGACCGTGCTATGTTTACCTTCGAATAGAGAGTGAACCGTATTAAGCTAACTTGAGTCTAAGGAGCGGGTCGTGTTATATTGAACCTCACACAGGGAGCGTGCCGCGTTACACTGACCTGCGCACTGCCAGCGGGTCATGTCATACTGACCAGCGCATGAGGAGCGGGCCGTGTTATACCGACATGAGTCTAAGAAATGTGTTATAATGACCTTCGCACAGGGAGCGGGCCGTCTTATACCGACCTGAGTCTAAGGAGCGGGCCGTGTTATACTGACGCTCGCACAGGGAGCGGGCCGTGTTATACTGACTTGCACATGGGGAGCGGGCCATGCTATACTGACCTGAGTCTAAGGAGCGGGCCGTGTTATACTGACTTGCACATGGGGAGCGGGCCATGCTATACTGACCTGAGTCTAAGGAGCGGGACGTGTTATACTGACTTGCACATGGGGAGCGGGCCATGCTATACTGACCTGAGTCTAAGGAGCGGGCCGTGTTATACTGACTTGCACATGGGGAGCGGGCCATGCTATACTGACCTGAGTCTAAGGAGCGGGGCGTGTTATACTGACTTGCACATGGGGAGCGGGCCATGCTATACTGACCTGAGTCTAAGGAGCGGG
>NW_023596545.1:23633267-23783267 GCF_011947565.3 Pollicipes pollicipes
GCCTCAGCCCCAGCCCTTCTCGGGCCGTGTGATAGCGCTGACCCGGCGTCGCCCCGGCGTTGATCAGCTGGGTCTCAAGGCCGCGGCCGACTGGCGGCTGACCTTGGTCCTCGGGTCGCGACCTCCGCCCCCTCTGTCGGCCCACCCGTCACTCTGCCAGTCATCCTGGGTCCCGGACGAGCGGGACACGGGCACCGGAGGCTGTCGAGACTGTTGAACCGCCATCGGAGACTGCTGGAACGTCGCCCGATGTCGTTGGCGCGGTCGCCCGATCGACAGGCTGCCAGAGTATCGCCTAGTGGTGAAGGGAACATATCGGGCACTTTGGCTGCATCCTGGACTATTGGATGATTTCCATCACGGCTTTATGTCGGTGATATCGGCCGTCATTGCCTGGCGGGCCGTCGTGGGAGCCGCCCGCCCTTCGCTGGACTCGCCAGCCCGTCATCATGGACTACCCACACGTCGCCGGTGCCATCCGTTCGTCATCATGGACTACCGACATGTCACCGGTGCTAACCGGTGTCACCGGTGCCTATCTGTCGTCATCCAGGACTGGTGCGGTCGGGCTGGCCCAAACGGCGTTGGAGCGGCCGCCGCATGAGTTAGGGCGGTCGGACTAGATTCCCGTTCCCGTACCATAGCCGCCACTTCATCAGCCCACCGCCACCTCGGCTGCTGTCCCAGCTGGCACCGCCGTCACTGAGAGTCGCACCCGGAGCAGGCAGGGTCAGTAGGTCATGGCGAGATGTCATGTCACGCCCCTAGTGGAAGCGCCCGTTGCGAGCGGGCGCGAGGGCGGCCGGCGCGTGCTCACAACACCCCCGGCGCGGCGGCGCACAGGCGCTGCCGTGTGACTTGGATGTGACGGCGTGACGCCAACAGAGCGCTCTTCGGCGTCCTCGCCACCTGGCTCCGGCGCGCTCGGATTCTCCTGTGACGTCACCGCTGACCCCAGCACCGGCGCGCCGCTCATGGGAAACTGTGCGCCCGTCTGGTCGGCTGTGGTAGCTGCCTCGCCGACTGGCGGGTCGCCGACCTGCGGAGGCCTCAGGTGGACAGGTGACTCCTGTTGTCAGGCCAGGTGGGCGGGTGACTCCTGTTGTCAGGCCAGGTGGGCAGGTGATGCCTGTTGTCGGACTAGGTAGACAGGTGATGCCTGTTGTCAGGCTGGGTGGACAGGTGATGCCTGTTGTCCGGCCAGGTCGACAGTTGCTGCCTGTTGTCAGGCTCCTTTGCTTCTGGCGAAGTAATGCACTTGACCTGGATAAGCTTATCTGAATTCGTGAAAGGGCTAACGCAGGCACGCTTACCAACTCCCAACCAGCCCAGTACACGCTGGGGGCGGGTCTGGCATCAGGGGTGGTAACAACTTCTTTTGGTCTTCAAGACGCCTCGCCCAAGAGAGTGCGGGATAACGGTCTGCTTCCAAGCGTGTAACAGCCATGGTTGGGTAGGGGTAGATCGCAAAAGGCGTGCTGGCGCCTAGCACTCACACATGTTCGCTTTGTACAGCGTATGTACCACGTGAGCGCGTGTCAGACACGTACTGCCTCTGCACTGCATGTTGTGGGGTGGACGCTCGGCAACAGCTGACATCAGTCGATAGCAGCAAGTATATTCCTTCAATTAAACACGTAAATCAAGAATTTGAGGGCAGGTGGGTGCGAGGCTAATGAACATTGCACTTCTACACGCGTAATTTGAACGTGAAATTCGTCTCGCCGACCGCCGCGGAGTTGGCCCAAAACTAAATAAGATAAAATACGTTGCGTTACATGGTCAGGAAAGACGATAGCTCGCGCCTTACGGCGCATAATAATCAAGAGAATATCTACGACAGGGCGGACCGGGCACGGTCACAGTACACTTCCCGCTCCGTTCATTAATTCAGATTCGAGATCGAAATGAGATGTGATTCTTCCATCATCGTTTCCTCCATCTAGGTGGTCCGCAGATCAATGCTGTTGGATTGCGTCTGAGTATTTTTTGAACTTAGTTACATGAACTCGCTTTGACGAAGCAACCGTTGTGTAGATGTTGCCACTCTCCATGGTTGCGTATTTGGCACTTGGCAGATACAATGTCGGATTTGGAATGGCTCGGAATCGGCTACGATCGAAGCTGCTTTTGCACCGTGTCGGCGGCTGACTCAGCGGGTCACAACGTAATGCAATTGGTTATTTATCGATGGTGCGTGCGTTTCTAATTATCTGTATTCGCATCATCCAGATAATCAAATGTGCAAGTGGTGTCTGAGTGGCAGGGTGGTGCAATGGATCACCATTGGTGCAGGTGGCCGAGTAGATATGCCAGTCGCTGAACTCACACATTGACCCATGATGGCGTGGCGTACCGGCGACAGCATCGGTGTTCTCGCCATGCCTTCTGTATGCCTGACCGTTTTGAGCCGTCATCTGTGGATCGCGCCGACAGGGATCCCCGGGTGCATCTCGTGGCAGTTTGGGACTGCTACATGATCATGAAGAGGAGCGGTCGTCGTCTCCGTGCTTACCGACTGTCCTGCCTGGCGTGGTCAGCTAACCCGACCCCCTTGCTCGGCAGATGTTCGTCTCCAAGGCCGATCTTCAGATGCACGTGCAGGTGCACATGCGCGAGGCCAAGCCGTACAAGTGCAGCCAGTGCTCCAAGGCGTTCGCCAACAGCTCGTACCTGTCGCAACACACGCGCATCCACCTGGGGATCAAGCCGTACCGCTGCGAGATCTGCCAGCGCAAGTTCACGCAGCTGTCGCACCTGCAGCAGCACATCCGCACACACACGGGCGACAAGCCGTACAAGTGTCGCCACCCGGGCTGCTCCAAGGCGTTCTCACAGCTCTCCAACCTGCAGAGCCACTCTCGCTGCCACCAGACAGACAAGCCGTACAAGTGCAACTCCTGCTACAAGTGCTTCACCGACGAGGCCAGCTTGCTCGAGCACATCCCCAAGCACCGCGAGTCGAAGCACCTAAGACGCAGATCTGCCCGTACTGCGGCAAGAGCTACACACAGGAGACGTACCTGCAGAAGCACATGCAGAAGCACGCCGACCGCATGGACAAGCGCGGCGGGACGGGCCAGGCCGTGCCGCAGCGCATCGACAACCCGTACTGGCCCAAGGACGAGTTCGACGTCAATGGTGGTGGCCTGCAGTCGCCGCTGGACCCCTCCCGGCTGCACCTGGGTCGCGACGGTCTGGAGCACCGCGTGCTCAGTCTGGACGACCCGCGTCTGCACGCCGGCCGCGACACGCTGGAGCACCGCGTGCTCAACCTAGACGAGCACCGGCCGGCGCACAGCCTGGCACAGAACGTCATCTACGAGCCGATGCCGCGCGCCTCGGTGGCCGCCTCGTCGGCCTTCACGCCGATCCAGGGTGGCATGGCGCCAGTGGGAAGCGGCGGCCTGCCACTCCAGGTGGCGCCCACGTCGCAGCGCTACTTCTACGACCCCAACAGCTTCCCGAAGGGCGGCGGCGCCGGGCCGGAGCTGAAGGCAACCGCTAACGCCAGCGGCTTCATTTCGCTGCACCAGATCAGCAGCTACGCACAGCAGCAGCGTGGCGGCGAGCTGCTCGGCCTCAAGGAGAAGCCGCAGCCGCCGCCGCACTCGCAGTAGGTTGTGATGGCGCCGCCGTTGCTGCCGCCTGGCGGAGCGACGGGGAACTGAGTCGGCGCCGTGCCGAGCCCGGTGGGCGCGCCCGTGGTCAGTCGTTGGGTGTCGGGCTGGCGCGCGGCCGGGACAGGGGAGGGGACGGGGCAGCGCTGTCGGCCAGAGGACAAGTAACGCCGGCTAGAGAACGTGATCGACGGTTGGCTTTAAAAGGGGAAGGGCGTTGCCCGTCCGCCGGGCTTGTCCGCACCCACCCATGGCACGCGACGCATATCCGGCTGTGCGGCCTTTCCACCGCTTCTGAGAAGGGGCGATGTCGTGGTTGTTTCCTTGAACAGGAGGGTGGATTCGACGAGACCGTCCCGTTAGCGGTGCTTAAGGATTATTTTCTCCTTCCGTGTCATCCTTTTAGGTCGGCCCAGTATCGCAGTGCGCGAGCATGGCACGGCAGGACAATAATCACCGGGTGCGACTCTGCTGTAGGTTTTAGTTTGCGCGATCTCGTCACAAGGTTTCGTTTTTCCTAGTGCGGTAGCCTGACAGCAAATTGAAGGGATCGGCCACCTTGGCTGTAAGCGTAGCAGTGGAGCGTTACGTTTATGGTGGGGTACTGATGATTTCACTTCGGATGATTATAAGCCACTTTCGCGGAAAGTATTCAAGTATTTGTATGATGCCGAAGTAGGCACTATGAGCACGAGGTGTGTTATGTGTTACTAAAATTGGCCTGTAAGATGCTCTAGGGTTGCCCAAATGAACATGCCTCATCCCTAATGTATTATACAATAATCCACATCATTCTAGGGTGCGTGGGTGTCTGTGTGGTCTCTAGAATCATAGACATCTGTTTGAATCATCATAGAGAGTTTTATACCAAGGACGCAGGAGGCTGAGATGCTGCTGGGCCTGCTTCAGTGCTGCTGCAAATATCCAATGGTGATACGCGCACGCAGCTTCCCAACTATTCAATTTTAGGCATGCAATCTTAGATAAGAATAAGATGATCCAGTTCTTATTTGATTCTAAACGTCCTAATCGCCGTTTCAAGATATTCAAATTATCTAATTTTGACATCTCAGTATCTGACGCCCTGGATTTGCCCTGGCTAGTATTGGCAGTCTGGCTTGAGATAAATCAAGCAGAGAATGTAACATGTTTCTGGGTTCTGCCTCGGCCCACTTGAAAACTTCCCGTTTTTACGCCTCGAATGTACGCTGTTGTATTTTCGACGTTCTCAGGGTACATACCGAGCTTTTGCTCGCGGTGAACTCATTTATTTTTACCGGCATCGGATAATGTCACGTTTTGTTCTGCTGGCACCGAGTACAATCACGTCATAGCAATCCGCATAATCTCGACCAGCTCTGTGTCGCCTCAGTTTTGATTCAGATGGAGCCGATGTGAACGAGACCGATGCACGTTGGCCGTTTCCTCCTGGCCCAGCCGTCCTCGGCAGCATGGTCCCAGTGCAGACCTCCTTGTTCTCTGAACGCGCCGAGAGCGGTGGCCAGACCGCTTACCCAGCTGGCTCGGGCTGGCTGACCTTGACCTACCACCCGAGTGACGTGCGCACTGGGGTGCTGAGAGGTGGATGACCCGACACGGCAAACCCGCCGGCATGTCGCGCCAACTTTCAATGTCGTATCACTCGCCAACGAACTCTAGGAAAATCTGGCCTCTGGTCCTTGCGGTTCTGTGGCGCTTAGGTGGGTGTGTGGTGCAGTGGGGGATCAGAACCGGGCTATCACTCCAACTCTGTGCGAGCTGCTGCGCCCCACCCAGCTGGCACCTGCGGGGTTGCGAAGACACAGGGACCAGCAGGTGTTCTCACGGGCCGTTATTTCGCTCGAGGATTCTGTCATTCTTGTTTCTCAGACACAGTAGGGCGTCTCCCACCCCTGCTGCTCCGCCTGCATAGAAGGGCCGCTGGCTCCTCACTGCTCCAAACCTGATGACAGCCACCGCATTGCGTACCAGGCGGGGCAACAGCACTGCGCAGAACAACGCGGCGCGCCATCGCCCCGCGCGCAGACGCGCTGTCCAATCCAATCAAACCGGCACTTGTACATAACCACCTTGGCAACAATCAAACAGGGTACTGGCTGGACCAGGCTGGACGGACGTGCACGGGTTCAGGGCAGGGACGTAGGGCGCCGGCGGCTGGCCCGGCGCCTCTCGTTCAGTGGTTGGTGGTGTGTAGGGGCCTTGCCCCCGCTGGCTGCTGGCTGCGGGCACGCCCGTGCGCTTTGTTCGTTTGCATTGCCGGTTGCGTGGCTCTCTGGGTCTGCCTCGACTGAGTGTCCGAACGCTGCTGGCTAGCGTCGCCTGTTGGTTGTTACGTGTTACTTCTCTCGTTGTACTTTAGGCGTAGGCTACGGGCCACGGTCAGCTTGATTTGTAATTTTGTAAAGGCGGCCGGAGCGGAACCGGGCTTTCGGAGCCGAGGTTTTGGGCTAGGTTCGTGTTGTAACATACTGTAAAATATTTCTTTGATGTTCTTGGCATGTGTTAGGAACCGTTTGTGTTGAACTGCGAGGGAGACCGCGGGCTGGGCATGACCTTGAGTGACCTCTGCTGGACGTCGCGGCGCCGCTGCGCCCCCGCAGGTGATAAAACAGTGTTCAACGCTGTCTAATGGCCAGGCGAGAGGCGCCATTTCGGGGACGGAGCGGCATCTAATGTCGACGACGGCCGTCGGCCGGAGCTGCGGCCGGCCATGGTCAAGTGATGGACTGTGATCGGGCAAGGGCGTCACAAGATGCTGGTGTGCGGACTGTCCTGTGAACATGGGCCCAGCGGTCTGTGATCGGCACCACCTGGGTCCCGTGGCCGGCGCGTCTGCGCTCGCTTGCGGACAGGGCAATCAGGCTGTTGTCCCGTGGACGGCGCGTCTGCGCTCGCTCGCGGACGGGGCAATCAGGCTGTTGGTGCGACCGTTTGATTCTTTCTATGCAGCGCGATTGAATCCGCTGCTGATTTGTTTTTTATTGAAATTGTGTTTAGTGCCGTCTTACAGTTTGTCTGAATACGCCGCGTTAATGTTGAGTTTTGGTCACCAGGCCGCCGGATACTCGAACGCTAACGCAGGAGGATGTGCGGGGAGACTGGGGCAAGAAGAACTGTATGGGACGTGGCACAATGTCGCATTCTTGTACAGTTTTAATATCAGTATCGCCTAAATAAAGTGGTGTATCGTATGATGCGGGTGAGTTTTCTTGCCGGGGTGGCAGCGCAGCGTTCAAACAGAGCGACGAGCCCTCAACAGGATGGAGACGGTGCAGTCCTTTCGTCGACTAAGCGTTTACAGGCAGATTGCGACAGTTCTGACAGTTCAAACAACCAGGGATAGTTGTAGCGCGCCATGACTGAACTTAATTCGCCGCGAAAACCCTCCCCACGCTCTCTTTGCAACAAGTAAGAATGTAGCGAATTAATGTGAGGCTATTCATTCCAGAGCGTTCGTTGTTTGAAGCTAACCGGGTTACCAAGAGCTACCGGGTTACCGGGTTAACGAGAGTTACCAGGTTCTCCGCTTCAGTCTACCCGTTGGGAGTCTGCGCCAGTCCAGCTCACGGTTTTGCGAGATACAGGTGCCCCTCGCCACGGCGCATCACGTCCCTCCTCGTCACCACCTCATCCCCGCTCGTCACTACCTCATCCCCGCTCGTCACTACCTCATCCCCGCTCGTCACCACCTCATCTCCGCTCGTCACCACCTCATCCTCGCTCGTCACCACCTCTCCCGCTCGTCACTACCTCATCCCCGCTCGTCACTACCTCATCCCCGCTCGTCACTACCTCATCCCCGTCCGTCACCACCTCTCCCCGCTCGTCATCACCTCATCCTCGCTCGTCACCGCCTCTCCCCGCTCGTCACTACCTCATCCCCGCTCGTCACTACCTCATCCCCGCTCGTCACCACCTCATCTCCGCTCGTCACCACCTCATCCTCGCTCGTCACCACCCCATCACCGCTCATCACCACATCACCCTCGCTCGTCACCACCTCATCCCCGCTCGTCACCACCTCTCCCCGCTCGTTATCACCTCATCCCCGTTCGTCACCATCTCATCCCCGCTCGTCCCCACCTCTCCCCGCTCGTTATCACCTCATCCCCGCTCGTCACCACCTCATCCCCGCTCGTCACCACATCACCATCGCTCATCACTACCTCATCCCCGCTCGTCACCACCTCTCCCCGCTCGTCATCACCTCATCCTCGCTCGTCACTACCTCATCCCCGTCCGTCACCACCTCTCCCCGCTCGTCATCACCTCATCCTCGCTCGTCACCACCTCTCCCCGCTCGTCACCACCTCATCCCCGCTCTTCACTACCTCATCCCCGCTCGTCACCACCTCATCCCCGCTCGTCACCACCTCATGCTCGCCCGTCACCACCCTATCCTGCTCGTCACCACCTCTTCCCCTACGTCCACCATCGGTTCCGTCAGACCCAGGCACCAGCGCGGCGGCAGGCCTGAGCACCATGGTCCTGCCGCCCTCAGTTCTGTGGTCCCACCCGGCCCGCGCGACGCCGCGCGAACACGGCACTTCAGACATCAAGCAGCGTCAGACACAGACAGCGTCAGACATCAGACAGCGTCGGACATCAGCTGGGCCGGAGACGCGGTCGCACCCCAGCAGGTCGGCTAACCCGCGCACAGGCCCCGTCAGCTGGCGTCAGGGTCCGTTCACGTCGAGCGCGCCCGGTGGTCCGATGCCCCGAGTGAGCCCCGTGGGCGGGTGAGTCACGTGCTCGAGTGAGTCACGTGGTCGGGTGAGTCACATGCTCGAGTGAGTCACGTGGTCGGGTGAGTCGCGTGCTCGGGTAAGTCCCGTGGCCGGGTGAGTCACGTGCTCGGGTGAGCCCCGTGGTCGGGTGAGTCACGTGCTCGGGTGAGTCCCGTGGTCGGGTGAGTCACGTGCTCGGGTGAGTCCCATGGTCGGGTGAGTCACGTGCTCGGGTGAGTCCCGTGGTCGGATGAGTCACGCGCTCGGGTGAGTCACGTGGTCGGGTCGCGAGCTTGGCTGCACCCTCGCGAATCGCGGAGTCTAGATAGTTTATTGTGGAGTCGATTTTTGTAAATGGCTGACTCACCTTGCTGCATGGAAGGCATCAGAAATTCCCCCAGACAGATATATTGGTTGAATATCGCACACCGTATGCAATTCTCTACCAATTTGACCAGAAAACCCTATTTTGCATCCACTACCGAAAATGCCTTGGCATCAATTTTCGCTAGACACGGTATACCATAGATCACGTACACCGACCATCGACCTATGGACTCCAATATCATTAAGGCTTAAGTTGAAGCAATGACAAATCTTTCCGCATAGTATATTTGCACTTTCAGTTACCTCCGTACCATTGAAACACTAGGTATGGGCGCTGAATAATCAGACAACTGTAGTGCCATACAACTCAGACGGCATCAACAACCACTCAGTATCACATTCGGAATTGGCTTAAGCTGAAATCCCATAGGGGAAGACTCAGAATGGAATCGTTCACGCAGAGGCAGGATTGAGCAGAATTCTGTCGGCAGCACCATTAGCTGGGAGCTCATGGCACCGAAGAACCAGTAGCTCAAGGCTAACTCACTCATACAAAGCGAGGAGAAACATTCCAAAATGTCAGATGATTTAACTTCTGAATAACGCTCGGACGATCAGGACCGTGAGGAATGATCACACCCCATCACGGTGTCCCCCCAAAAACTATAGGTTTAGTTATCAGGCACCATTTAAGTACCGTTTCGATTGTTTCTTCACAACCGAAGCATACAAATATGTACCGGGCACGTCTACAGGTGGCTGAGCTGACATCCGACACTGATGAGACACCTGACACACCTGGCGCCTGTTGCGGGCTCGCCATCCGCGTGTCAGGATACACCCGAAAAAATACCGAGCAAAAAAGGAGAAAGCCCGGCAAAAAGTGGAGGACCTTCTGGAGGGCGTAACTGGGTCAGGATGGCCGCCCCAGACCCTTCTCTGAGCGCCAGGTCGGTTTGGTCCCCCCAGCGCCGAGAGAGAGCAGCGGCGTCGACACCCGAGTCTCCTCGGCGCGTAGGTATGTGCCGACCAGCCGTCTCGTTGGGTAGATATGCGTTTGTATACGATGTAATGATATTTCCAGTCAGTTAAGAGCTTTGAATGAAAAGCGAGAGTCCTCACCCGCAACTTTTACGTAATGTTCAAACCAACGATACGTTGGTAACAAGCAAACTAATGATAACCGTCTGCTCACTTTTTCCGACTTTGTATTTTCGCGTGCAAAGGACCACTTGTTGACCAGCCTAAAACCAGCAAGACATCATTCTGCGACGTGGGACGAACGAGATAATAAGAGAAGAGAACGTTATCGTTTCGTGGGTAGGACTAAAACTTTTCACACAGTTCAGGAAAGCATGTATACAGGTCTTATCACTGTACCGGAGGCGGTCCTTTTGTCCCTTTGGGCTCGCCCAAAAAGTCCCCGTGGCAAGTCGGACAGTGAATACTCTGATGTCTAGTGTTCGCGCATAAGTTTATAAGTAAAGGGAACATGGCACCCTTATTGTGCTTTTCGCTCATCAAAACTGATGTGTTTGATTTAACCGGGGACACCAGATTACTCGGAATATTTCTGATGGTTTAGAATTTCGGTTTGAATTACCCGTTCTGGCGAGAGAAACCTCACTGGACTCCCTGCCGAGCACCATGAAAGTAGTGCCTTTCATTTGCTTTACTTTTCCAAGACACGCGTCCGCAGTGTTGGCAATACGCGAATTCGTCAAAGTGTTTGAGCTGTAAGAGGTACCGTACGGAAAGGATGTGACCTGTGCCCACAGTCATCCAAAACTACAATTTGCAAAACGACGCGTTGAAATTAAAAACGGCTTGAACAAATCAATCACATTCAGCTTTACGTCGAAACTCTCTAATCTCATCGGCTTGTGTTGCCTTCCCACCGCGCCGGAATTCATGGCCTCTCTCGGGAACGGCAGACTGCACCACCGCTGCGGGGCGAACTACATGCCCGTCGGTGACGAGTGGGCAGCTCTGGCCGGCGCCGCGCCTCGCCGCCGCCCCAGCCCCCACCCGCCCGCCAGCTGCCTCACGCCCGCGGTCCAGTGGCGGCCTCAGCGCCGACCCGTGCTCACTCAGCCTCTCCGGCCATAACTGTATGCGTTTTTTGCCGTCGCTAACCACCGTTTTTTGTTGCCGGCGTTTTTTTGTCGGCCGAACAGCGGCGGTTTTTTTGTGCGCCGGAAAATTGTGCTTCCAATGTCGGTCAGGGTGGCGCGAGTTGGGGTGCGTGGCGCTGCGCGTCACACACACGCCAACCGGGGACCAAGGCGGTGGGTCGTGTCCTCCCCCAAAAGTCCCCCCCCCCAGGTCGTGTTCCTGCTCTTGGTCGCTCTTGGTTCGACCTGAGGGTGCTGGGAGGACCCGTAGGCTTCGTGACCGCCCGCCGTCGGCCGGCCTCCTGGGAGGCCTTGACGACGGCCGGCATTTTTTGCTAGGTGGCCTGGTGAAATTGGCCTGGTAACAGACGAAAGGAAAACATGGATTGCGCGGTGCTGAGAGCGCACTTGTTATGCAATACCCAGATCCAGTTTCGGAGTGATCCCTTCGGGTGCGCCGTGTGACGTGAGTAAACGAGCAAAACCACAGATGCAGGAACGTTTCAAGGGGGAGGGGATGTGCTCAAGGTATGTTCAGGGCAAGCTCCTTCAGTACACCTGGAGCCTGGTAAGAGTTTTCTTACTGAGAAGCAAGCCCGGCGACCCAGATGGACGGGAAGCTTAAATATGGAGGACTTTGTCCGCTCTTGACTCACATAACACCATTTTAAAGAAATTTTCAGCTGATCGCTACAGGTGCACAATTGATATATTCCAGGCATTGCTTCCGCTCGACAAATGTGACCACCCAGTGTGCAAAATTATACATCCGTTTCAGCCTTGTTTCCCGTAGAGAGGGTGGGCAGCGGGTATGTATTTTGAGTCCTTCAGGAAGCATCTACCCTACAGTCTAGACATCAAAATAGGGCGCGGTCACAAGTTGATCAGATTTTTTAGCTCCAGTCATAGTGCGCCGAAGCTTCCATGAGCCTGGACTTTGCTGACTTATTTTTTAATGATAAGTTGTTTTGTTGCATTATTTTAAGAAGAAACAAATTCGAAGGCTTGAAATGCTTTCTGCCAAAACACTGTGGCAAAGACCACAAGACTAGGACGGCTCGTCTAAAAAGCAGGCAGAATAAAGGTCATCCTTTATCATTTCATAACAACCAAACAAAATGAAGGGTCATTCTTTCGGACATTGCTCTCCTGGGCCCTGCTTTCGTCCGCCGTCGGCGGCCATTGCTGGCTATTGCTCGCCTGGGCCCTGCTTCCGTCCGCCGTCGGCAGCCACTGCCCTGACTGGCTGTTCCCCTCGTGACTGACTGCTAACTGATCGTGCGACTGCTTTGCTGCATGTTTACGAACCAGCATCACTTCTTTTGTGTGTAAAGCAGTTTGGACACCTTTGCTTATCGTCGAGCGATCACAACATATATTCTGTCTTACAAAATTCATACCTATTGCTAACTTTCTTCCCTCACTGGAGATTCATTTGCCCCTCCTTCAACGTAGCTGACCTGTAGCCTTTCTCACAAAGAGTTGTTACAAACAGTTTGTATTTGTAAGTTGTAATTTAGAATGTACAAACTACAACTTTCAACTGTTTCATAAAACTAGCGAAGGTTGTAGAATTCTAGTTGTAAAATTATGCGCCGTGTGTAATTTCTCAACGCCAATCACCGGCCTTGCCAAGGACGTAAAAAAGTACGCCTGACCGTCTTTTTAGCATCCCATACGCCCAACGCTGACGTGACGTCACTGGAGTCTTGCCACAGCGAGAGCAGCGCGCAACCCCGCACGATGCATATTGCGATCTGGATATTTGCGTTTCCGTTGGTTACAGCTGCACTGCATGCCAAATTTGCTGGGAAAGCCACCCTTTCTTTCTTCCGTCCCTAAAAATAGGTTGCGTCATCAAACGATTATTTCAGCGTAAATTCGGTAAACCTAACCTAAATTACATCGCCCTTACTGAGCGGGACATTGGCTTCAATGCATAGTCAGGCTCACGCAGTCGGACTCGCCGTTCTCGCTGTCCCCGCTCCTTCCAGCGCCAGTTTCTGTGTCACCCATGTGCACGTGCCCAGGGTCGCACTCAGAATCCTGGTGGAGCACGAGTGACAGGGCTTTATGGAAGGCCCCTAGTTAAATTTCTTAAGTTTTGAGCACACCTCAAATTTTCCGTTTCTTTCGTTTCTGTTTGTATCCACTTATTCCGACGGGCGTGTTCATGAAGGGGCCATGGAATGGACACTGACAACACATACTTGTTTCGTTTAGGCGTCGTCGTCAGTGAAACACTGGGGGCCACAGAATACTTATGGTGCGACATTCTGGTGGTGCGGGCGCCGGGCCTCATGATCGATTCAGAAACCCTCTGAGGAAACACTGGTCCACTTTATGACTCCGGCCGTCCTCCGACGGGAGCAGTTCGTGCGACTCGGAGTAGAAAATTTCAGTGACGCACAATAATTTCTTGCAGGTGCAGGGGATCTACTAAATGACACAGGGATCACTTTTGATAAAATCAGGCGACTGGACAAAACGGAGCAAGATCGTTTGTTGATTAATGGGCCCACTGTCCGACACATAACCATTAAATTGCGTCAATCAATGCGGGCCCTGTTACCACCCTATTTCCTATCCCCCTTTATTGTCGGGGGACCCAACAATGCAGGAGGCCCGCTGACATTCCAGGTCCCGTCATTGTCCCTTTCTGGCAAACGGGCCCGCTGCCGACTCGGATTCCCTTGCTGACACAGGATCCCTTGTCTGGCACTGTGGCCCCATGATAAAACACAGTGGCTCTTTTTCATCTGTGCTTACCTAGCCTCCGCGCGTACTTGCCGTTAGTTCATACCAACAGCAGGGGCACAATCAATATTTTCTTAAGAGGGTGGGGGCAGGCCGCAGCGATAACGCATCACGACAATTTTAAATTTTCTTCTAAGAGCGCTGTGGTAAATATGAAGCAGACCTGTGGGCAGAATGGAGCGCCCCTTGACTGTGCTCCTCCAAAACAATCAAACTGCAGCGACAGCAGGGTTTGAAGACTATGATCTTGTAGGCAGGAGTCGGTTTGCCCCCTTTGTGAGCTTGCGAGGGCCCTCGTTTGACACCCGTGTACCTTATTTGGTTGCCCCCCTTCACAATTTTTTTGACATCAATGCTACAAAATCTCAGGAAAATATAAATATCACAGGGATCTTCTTCAGACATGACCTGCGGTTGATGACCGTTCTACTAAGATAAAGGACTAAATAGGATAAAGGACTCCGTGCCATCAACTTGAAAAACTGCCGTACATCAAAATCGAGTGGCCTAAGAGCCGGCGAGAAATGTATTTAGAGCGAGGTTTATTCATAAATACCGCGGTTTTTCATAGTTCCTCACAAGGGCGTAATATCGATGAATAATTTGTTGGGGGAGGGGGGGGGGGAGGGCGGGAAATCGCTCACCCTATCACAAAATATGCATTTCACCTAGGTCCTAGGTCATCCCCAATGATTTAGAAAAGCTGACGCCCCTGCTTGCAGGATAAAAGAAACACTAACCGAACCAGTACGACTTTGCCTGCTACTTCCAATCAAAGCTTTATTAATTGCCTTGCCTCCAATCGCTTTGAATGCTGCATCTACCCTACGTTTCCGCTACGCTACCACGATCGAGACAGCAGCGGCGGGGCCTATGACACAGGGCACCAGTGACGTCATTGCCCTGTACTGAGTCGCACGGGATTCCACCTGGGAAATCCAACGATACCCCCCCCCCCCCCGTCCAGTGTTTCATCCGCCAGCTGATGTTGCCGAATGTCCGACGAGCGCATGAAAACAAATTATGCTATGGATAATCGTAAACACCGCGGTTTGCAAACAAAAACAAAATAAATGTATCGGAAGTGTCAAGGAGCAGAACATTAGGTTCCCCAATACCAGCAATCAAGTACATTTGTCACTGTATTCACCGCGCGTCTTACAGTTTTAAGCAGAAGCAAACAAACAGGAATATTGGCACCGTCATGGCCGACAGCGAAGCGGTGACTCATTGAACCAGCGTAATACTAGTGTTCTGTTACCATGATAGACACCTATATTCCACTTACAGACATGGGATTCATGCATCGTTCACACCCGGCGATAGCTGTCCCTGGTTGGCGTCAACGTGAATGGCTTTGCATGCCCGCAGTTCGATAGGATGACATGCCTGTTTTCACTTGCATGGGTAGAAACTACACTTAAAATTAAGACATTTCATAACCCATTTGTACATCCATTTCATCCCGGCAGCGACTTGCATGCCAGCAGGCCTACTCACGGAAAATGACCACCTTCGCATCAGTACCCTCCCACCCCTGAAACGTGCGAGCACAAGACAACGCAGGATTTCGATCGAGTCGATGCGCCTGCCAAGGTCATGTATAGTGATGGGTAATAGCGCAAAGGAATACATTTGCTGCACGCTTGATTGCACGGGCCATACGCGGAGTTAGAGATCATCAAATCCATCAACACCATCACTGGGTTACTTCATCTGAGCATTGCGTTCTGCGAGCTTGTTTGTCCTTCCACTTCATCCGATTACTTGTTTATTATTTTGTCCCTGGGGATTCTTGCCAGCCTCCTTCTTCTGCGAGCTTTGCGTCCACAATCCATTTTCGCTAGTGGCATTGCCTTAAGCTAACGATCACCTATTCTACAACGGGGTAGGCCATCGTTGATTTGTAGTTGTAATTTGTACTTTTAATCTTACAAATGCGCCACGGCTGGAAAATCAGCTGGCCTTTATGAAACATACCAAGGTACGGTTGTAGAAATTCTCGAGAGATTTGTCAATTTTTGTGTGTGGTTTTGTAGGTTTGTAATTTGTAGTTGTTGTTTGTAGGTTTCTGCTTCATGAAACACATTTTTACAACTACACATACAAATTTACAAACTACAATACAAATGTACAAAAAACTGCCTTTGTGAGAAAGGCTACTGGTATGCTTTTGCATGCAAGACAAAGTACGCAGTTTTCTTAAACAAGTTGCGCGCCTACATCTGCCGTATGCGTTAAGTGTAACCCGGTATTTCAGGACAAAAGATGGTGTTTCATATCTGGCCGGCCTTTCATGCCACTTCCGTAAAGATGATATTATTACTCTGTCTGCCTAAAATTGGAGTCGCTTTATTCTAAGCCCCAAACGGGATGCGAGCACCTTCTGTAGTTATCATTTTTACCTCACGAATGTATATATATATATATATATATATATATATATATATATATATATAATTTTACCCATTTGATCAGGTACCCTAAATCAAGGCTGACTGAACAGTGCACAGAACGCTGAGATTTATGGAGCGTCAAGCACTACATTGACTACCTTTACGCTCAGGGCTGTGGCTCTGCCGGCGGGACATGAACCCGAGCCACCACGTGGGAGTCCCATGGGGTAACCACTCCGCTATCACGCGTCCCTTCACAGCAATCACGTGATCAGGGTCCTCTCGGCTCATGGGACAGGATCAGTTGCAGTAACTTCTCAGCCGCCGACGGTGTGGTTCTGCGTGGTTGCCAGCGTACGATTCAGTGGCCTATTATTGGGGTATATATTACCCACACCTCACAACCATGCCGGTTCCAGCGCAGTCGCATCCCAGCTCCAGCTTGTGCTAGGCAACTGGGGATGGGTTCACGAGGCGGCTGATTGTTTGGCCTAGCAGGTGCTAGCTGTAGGAAGTCGGAACAGTCTACACTATTGTATGGCCTGACCGTGCCAACGCATTTGATGACGAGTAAGAGGTTTCTCCGGTTGAAAGCAGACACAATTTTCTGATGAAATGCGTTAAGTTGCAGTCTCGAACAGTTATCTTTGCAGGCTAACTGTTACGACTAAATAAAAAAGAAAGGGCTGCAACATGTACAAAATGACTGATATGTTGTTCACGGCTCAGTAAAAGCAGCACTCAATAAGAAGGCGACACCCTTCTTCTTAGAAATTTTGCTAGTGCAGGATTAACCCCGTCATTTGCAACGGTCTATATGTTGGTACTGGGCGCTGAATCGTGACATCTGGACAAACGCCTTGCATGAGCTGCGTGACACTTATGGTGCATGGTGCTGCACCTTTTTACCCCTGCCTGACGAGCACACGTAGTGCACGAGCCCCTGTCTCTGAAACAAGAACCGTTCAGATATGGCTCTTGCGAGCTCGGCTTTCTGATCGTCATTAACGGCAGTGGCTGCCGTCACATACTCGAACGTGCCAGCACTCTACTGAACACTTTCTCTACATAGATGTTGCATTTGAAACTGTTGTGCACCACATGGCTGACGTATGAGAAGTTAGTGTAGCTAATTATATCTTATAAGACGAAAACGCAGCCAACAATTTGTTTGAACAACTGATTCGGTTTGTGAGTCGGGTTGATGCTTATTCTATATTCGGTTTAGTCAGACTTTTCTTGAAACGCCCAGCGTTCTTCAAATCATGTCGTAAAATTCGTAAGCATGATGCATCGGTGAAGCAAATATCGTAAAAGCATTGCCTGCGGAAAGTGCCAGCAAACTATCTAAAATGATCCACCAGAGTGTGCAATGGCGGCGATTTTATGAAATTTTTATTCAACACCGTCATTATACAAAACCTTTGCTTTTACTGACGTGCTGGACTACGCCAACCGCCTACGGCATAACCATCTTATATTCCATACACTTTTACTGAGAGGGCTGTCAACAGACATGCAGAAGAACCAAAGCAATGCATACATACAAAACAGAGTCTTTGGCGCTAGAGTGACCTAGAGCTTGTCTTCAGTGCGATTTGAGGAAGATGACTGGTGGACTAGGTAAATCGGCGTGGGTGTTCAAGGCAGAACACAAAATAAGCTAAGCATAAATTAAGTCTGAAAAGTGAAAGATGGGGAAGGCAACGCTGTTGGCTTTTTCACCTTGAAAAGTTTGGGGAGGGGGAGGTATGCCCCGCTGGCTCCATCTACTCCTACGCCCATGAGTGAAATGAAGAAAGCGAAATGATCTCATGGATGGCGATAGGAAAAACGGGCTGTACCTGTATTCGGATGTTTTGTTCCCAAATATCTTAGACGTGTTTGATGTTTGTCTTGGTCTTCATCGCTAATTTTGTAGCATCATAAATGTGCTAATCAGCTCGCCTCACAATAATATAGTCTTTACCCGGATTAATCCACGCACTCTGTCAGCAAATTTCATTTTATTTGATGTTTATGTTTGTCATACGTACCCAGGAACGCCAGACGCGTGACATTCCTGTTGTTTGCGACATATCATATCCGAGACATTTAGCGTGTGAGAGCTAATGGAAAGCGTGCTAGTTGTTCACGTTTGGGTACCATTCTGCACAGGTTTGTCTACTTGTTACACAAATGATAAAGGAAGAAAACTGAGCACGACACGATCTTCAACTTATATTGATTATAATGCAGTCTCTTAAAAAAGCTCTTATTCTGATCTTAAGCATCACTTGGGCTGCGACTTCGGAGTTATAGGCCATTTTTACCATCAGGCTTTGATGACTCTCAGGCTGAGCTGATGTAGTTGCGGTTCGTTGGGGTTTGGCATGCTTAAAGGGAATGTTCCACATTTCAAGATATTGAGATAATAATCAGATATGACAGGAAAAGCTTACTTGTAACTATTGGTGAGCTTTCAAGCTTCAAAAACCACTCTAAGTAGCAAAATTTCAAAGTTTGTAAAAGTGCGCCCCATTACGTCATTGTTTGATGGCGTCACGGAGCGGTTTTGTGACGACAGCAATACCTGGCAGCATCTGGCAGCCAAACATAAAGAATACCTCGCAACGCATGAAGCCGACGCCAACGAGCAATTCCCGTCGCGGGCGCTGTGTTGGCGGCGGATTAGTGAATGGTTTGTTTGTGGATTTTTTGTGTTGGAACTGGTCGTAAGAGAAGCTTTGGCGGGATGGTTGACGTACGCAACGTAGCGATCGCCAGCTTTTAGGGCAGATTATTAATATCAAAGCATGATATGCCGCGAAGACCGTCATGAATCTGGCACCGAAACCTGCCAAGGACTGTTGGGGATGTGAATACTGTATTGTCGACTTATCCTTGCCTACAGTGCTGTAGTTCTGACATTGATTTTATGTGATGTGCACTTGGGTGTGTCATCAGTAACAAAACCACGTGAGACAAAAAAATTATTTGGTGCAGGAGTCCAAAAGTACACGGCATAGCAAAAGTTCTTCCCAAAAACTTAAATTCGTGAGGTGCGAGTCGATCGAAATATCGCTGTAAATCGAAGCCCAGCCTCGCAGTCACCCCATGCTGGGCGGCGTCCGCCACCGCAGGTAACGCCAAGCCGTGGGCGGCAAGCGACACAAAATACCTTTGCGTATAGAAACCACGCTACCGAGCGCTCGTTATGCTGTCATACGATAATGTCCCGGTCTAATGTCTAATATGCGGATCAGACATTGCCCGATTGATTGTCATTTGGCGGAAACTTTATGTGCTGTTGAGTATGAACTTGTTGTACAAGTATGCTGGTTAGCATTGTTTTAGACTTTCACTTGAGACTTTCACTTGAGACTTTCACTTGAGACTTTCGCTTGAGACTTTCACGCACAAGACAACTCACATGATGCAAACAAAACCATGTATAGCATATGACCCACAATATGTTGTCTGGTGTGCAACTTAATACATACAGCAAGTTCTGCAGCCTGTATCACGGACGTAGGGAAGGGGGGGGGGAAGGTAGGGTGACCCCATGCACATCTTGCTCGTTGTCGAGCCTGCGTATGCGATGTACCGGCCCAAACAGCAATTGCTCACAGACTGGAAACCCAAACGCGTGTTGGCAGAGATCGCACGGTAGCAGAGATACATTCGCAGCTGGGGTCCACATCTTGCCGAAGCTCCAGCCCCAGCCGAAGACGTTCTCGGCAGTGCGGCGCTGCATCGCACTCCCAGTGTGAACCAGATAGGGCAAGATGGCCAGCGGTGCCTGCACTTTGTTCCGCAACTCGCAGTCGGTGAGGTCCCACAGTGGAGGCTTTGTGACTGGTCCGTGCCGGGGAATCAGTTCGGTGTACCTCACGGCCTCGAAGTTTACCGTTGAGATGGCGAAGATTCTGGGCTGAAGGAAACGCTCGGCTTGTTACTCACGTGCGGCGCGACGATCGGAACCGCCTGCTCGCGGGCCATGCGGTTCTCACCCCGCACCATATCCAGCAGCAGCTGTTCCGGACGAACCCAGTATCCGTTTCGCTGGAGAACTGGCTGCACCGTGGCCTATGTGTGCCGCGGCAGGTCGCGGAGCAGAGCGATACTCCGGAACAAGTTTTGTAAGCCAAAGCCGCAGCCGCTGTTTTGCCGGATGGCGAACCATACCGACACATAGTGGCCGACCACGCACCGGACGAGACCCTTGAGAGCGCTGCTGGAGGTCGTGGTAGAGATGTGAACTAGGAACAGACGAGCAGCCAGTTGCAACCATCTGAAAACAGAAGCGAATATTTTAGAACAATTCGCTGCGAATTTATTATTAGATCATACAACAACTATTGCGCCTCTCTAGTGTATGTAATTATGCCGATATCCAGAGATCTTGACTGTGACGGAAAACATATCAACAATTATGCTAGTAAGCATGAACCAACCATCAAATAATGCGACATACTGCGGCACAAGGTATGATAATAAGTAAATGCTCAATAGTGAGCACATGAACCATCACTTGATACTTGAAGAACTTAAAGCACTCATTGCTATAAATTCGAAGAAAACGTATCTTCGTATTTGCCTGACATGGTTCGATGGTCCGATTCGCCGCTGGGCTGCCACGTTTCGGACAGAGCCGTTTGAACGCCGGAGCCCATAAGGTACAGCAGCTACTGGTTGGTGCTCAGCTGCTAAATCAGGTCGACCGGCAGTTTTGGCACGTGCCCCAACCCAGGCTTGAATGCCACAACGTCCCTCTCCCAGACCTCTCCGGCACAGGCCTTGCCGATCGGTCCAGAAAAAATTCCATCCCGTGGTAGTGCCGTCCCAGCTCGGCAGCAGATGGTGGAGGCTCAGCTCGTTGCCGTGCAGCTGGCAGATGAACCAGTGTACGGGTGACTCGGTGGCCAGCTCAAACAGCCGGAACATGTCGTCTATTGTTTCGGTGTTGAGGGCTGTACCACCGCAGCAGAGCACATTGATGTGACCGTCGCACCGCGGGCTCACGGAGTATAGCTCGTTGAACAAGTGCAAGGCGCGGCCGAACTCAGACGTAAAATGCTTCACGCAGCAGCTGCCTGGCTCAGTGATGGCAACCACGGTGTTTTTCGACGGCATTCGTCTGACTCCGTATGGCTCATTAGCTCCTGCCTTCGCGTCCGTTGGAGTAGAGGATGGTCAAACCTTACTCGTGGATTGCTTCAAAGTTTTAATGAGCCGTCTCCTTTTTCGTTCTGTCTCTTGCGCATCAGATCTTCTTAGGATCTACGATATTTGATTTCAAGCAGCCAGTCCATCTCTGCTGTCTTGTTGAGAGGCGCTGATGGTAGCAGCAGCGGCCCGGTTTGAGCCACCGTAGCTGCCAACCGCCAGAGCGGTGTTAGTTAGATCTTTGACGTTATAATGTACAGTGAGTGGTCTCAACCGGAACAAACACTCGGCGTCGTCGCCACCTTCTACCATGTACGCAACCGTGTAAGAATCCGTGCTCTCGGCCGACTCGCCAGCGCTGAGACCACTTGGTCCCGGAGCAGGCTCGGGGTAAGCACTAGCAGCCAGCGCTGGCTCAGCAGGCGGCGTCGGTTCAGCAGTCGGCGGGGAGGGCGATTCAGGCTCAGCAGCAGATACCGCCTCTCTGGCGGCCGAGCCACGACGTCCCTGGAGTTGCCTGACCATCCTACGCATCTCGCGAGCCTCCCTAGCCACAACCGCATCCCGGTCATATGACCCCAGGGTAAGTTTCCGGGGCCTGCACTGGTCCTTCACGGCAGCCTCCTCCTGACACACTGTGCAGGCAACTGGACACGGAAAGCTACACTGAGGCTCGCAATCGCATTTCGTGGCATCAAGAAGCTTATTAAATTTCGCGGTGGCGGCGTTGTGTGTCACTCTCCTTCTTTCCTTGATCTCTTGCTGATAGCTCTGCTGTGATGATATCAATCCCTCTCGATAATTTGTTCACGTATTTTAGATCATGAACAAGGATCGCCTTGTTGGTCCATAGTATCCTGATTTCTACCGTCGCGGTCTTCAAGATGGTGTTAGTGAGATTCCTCTTCGATTTGCTCAGCCAGCCTGATGTAGCTAAATGCTTTCCCGTAGTCGGCAGTTGGTGGTGGGACAATAGAGCCGGGTAGGTCTACCACAAAATGTTTGGTGCGCGACCGTGTAGCCTTCGGCATGCGTATGCAAGTAATTGTTGGAAAGGAATGTTTTAGTACCGGCAAAACTAAGCTAATAAACCCATATGTCCCACGCAAATAGCACATTAAGTGCAAATCAACGTCACAAAGATGTGTTAAGCATTAACGACCTTGGATATAACCCGACCTGCTGGAGCATTTGCCTAGCTGCACAGCCTTAGGGATTTACCAGAAATTCATGTTCTTTACTAAAAGGACAGCTTAAAAGCTGTTTGGCAATGTTTTGCTGGTGGTTTTAATGATATATATTTCATTCTTAATCCACCAAGTGCCGGTAGTGTGGAAAGTGGCAGCTTTGAGGCTTTTTGGAAGATTATACCGGTGCGTAAAATAGGTGGCGCTAGTATCGAATACGGTTTTCTTGGCCTGTCAAACAAAAACTGTTCTCGCCTCACAAATATCAACATTGGTGCGGTGCAACAGACCTGAAAGTTTATCATTAATCCGCGTGCCAGGGAAAAACTTTGTCTCAGCTGATTCCAAGAGATTCACCCCCTCAATGACACACCCTAATGTGCACAGTAGTTACTCTCTTTATCATTTGTACTGGATACGCAGCTGCATGCAAAAATGAATAAATCTGCAACATTGTTATGAACCGATTGCCAAAATTGCTACGCCTATGGTAAATATGGTAAGGTTAAGTTGCCAAACATGTTTTTTGTTTTTCTTGGGGTTATATGTGCACTTGCTAGTGAACCCTGATGTAACCATTGTGGTACAACAGCATTTTCACTGTTGATAGTCCTATGGTGTTGTTAAATCAGTGGTTATCAGTCATTCATAAATTATAAGCTGTTATCCCACAGGTTTGACATAGTGATACATTGTATAATGGAAACCAATGTGATACATTGTATAATGGCACGGGTCAACAGTGCCATCGTGGCACTATCTCAGTGCTGTACTGCGGCATGGCATAATTAACAATGATATGGTTTTTGTACTGCAATCCCTTCTGTTTTCATAGTGAATTTCAACATGAAAAGATGGGTCAAGTATGCATTCTTGTATTCAGTCCGCATCTCACACAAGGACTGACCAAAAACACATGATTCAATATACAGATCACTTTCAGCAAAGCACATAAGCAATAAGTGACAACATTTGCTCAGCCTGCTTAAGAAATCCACAAAACATGGGTGACAAAGATGAAAACACGTCTTCTGCTTTTACAGCCATGCAACATGCTGCAGTGCACATGCATCAGGCTGCTTCACTCAAAAATGTTGTTCATGCAAGTAATAACGCATGTACAATAAGAAAATATTAGATGTGAAATGACACTGCAAACCTGCTGACCTTGCACAACTCACACAAGTGCTCTCCAAGAAACAACAGCAATAATTCTCCACCTTTTCAGCACCCAGCATCTAACAAATTGCACTGATGACTCACAAGCAATGCTTGCCTGCTACAAAATTCAAAATTCTTAAGGGAAACACAATTTTGCAAAGCTGTATCATGTAAGCTTATACCAAGCATGTGCATTAATGAGCTGCACAGACCAGCCCCCACTGCCAAAATTTATTGCAGATATCATGGCACGCAATGCATTAATTACATGCTGTAACGCTTCGATAGGTTCAAAATTTTGGTGAGAACATAATGAAGTAGCGCATGGCCTTTGCACGCCCCTGCACCATAGGTGCCAGTGTTTCTTTCAGTTCAAGAGCATCACCACCTTGTACTGATCAAGCACGAACAGAAAGATAGAAGCAAGTATCGATATATCACATTTTATTGGGAGTCAGAAGACTTAAAGAATACCAAAACAATGCTCTCTCTCAGAAGAACAAACCTCGCACCCACACTCCCCATCACATCAAGATCAATACAAGCCACTGGCACACACCACCAATGATCACACCCTGTATCAAGCCCCTGATTCACACTCTTTTGTAAAATAAGTGTGATTTCACACTTCTATAGCTCGCGAGACTGTCAAATTGCAGCTTTTCGCATTATTTCCGCACAGGTTTCCGGTCATAACACCGCATTTCACCGTGAGTTCCCCTCCAAACAAAGTCCCAACGGGGGTTCATGATAATGCAGCGGAGGAGGATGCACTCTGGCACAACTTTTTTGTGCAAGATTTAAATTTGTCGTGCAATATGTGTTGAATATTAAGCAATATGTATGCATATATATATATATATATATATATATATATATATATATATATATATATAATTATCGTTATGCTTTCTTAATTTTATAAAGCCTAACTGAGCCATAAACCCGTGCAAGATTCTTTGCTCCGGTGCACGCGGCACCAACCGAGCTGTCCGTAAGAAATACGTGAGTAGAAGAAGAAAAAACACCAGCAGGATAAAAACGACAGAGTTGCTGCTGCATTGCTGCGAAAAAAGGCAAAGTTGCTGAGTTGCTCTTCTTTTTAAGACATTCTGGAGAGCGTCGTTCTTTTTAGGCGTCGTTTTTTGCAGGCAGTGGCGTCCTGTTTTAAACCTTTGGCTCATGGCCTAAATATAAGGCAAAATGTCCCGTTGACGAGAAGTGCTGCACAACCCGAAAGTGCTCACGCTTACGTTCGGGACACGCATTCAACAGCGAAATCTTTCTAGCAGCCAATCACCTTCCGCGGATTGTTTCGTATGTGCCGCAACATCGCTTTTGCGAATGTATCAGCGGCCATCCTGTTTTTGACCGTAAGCAGAAAACGGAACCTGTGATATCACGGCGATCGTATGACGTTTCTCTGACATTACTATTGCGGAGGCGGCTTTGAAATAGTCCACCAATAAACCTTTTGCAACTTTGCGAGCGTGTAACTGAGGAACCAGAGGACTTTGGATCTTAAAAAGGGCATGGCCGTAAACTGCATCAAAAGGCCCTCAAGATAGATGTTTCAGTTCAAAACCCCATTTAAAGCTAGAACATTTCCTTTAAGAAATTATTTATGGCTTTTTAATCACACCGCTTCTTTGACCCTCAAAACCACCTTATTCAGCTATCAGACATCCCCAAATCAGACACAATACATGTACCTCTGGCTTCTGTTAAGATGGGGTCAGGGAAAACAGATAATTTATCACTGTTTTTTTAACAAAATACCAATGCTTATTTCCATGAAAGTAGCCTAACTATGCCTAACCTAAAGAGGCCTTACATCATCTCATCCTGTAAAACCTGTTGGTATCACAGCAGTAGATGTGAGTTACTGATTCTTGCACAATTCCTATTGCCACTTGCCATGCACTTGACCGACTTAACGTAACTTAGAGTAGCCCATATGATGAACATCATCTCAACTCACCTATCTGTTGACAGCGGCACTTGTGATAAAAACAGGATATTTGAAACTAGTTTTTGGCTGTGCTCAACTTGCATTTTTATTCAGTTTATTTATGTATGCTTGTTGCCATCAGACAAAGTTGACAACACACAAATCAAAACAATTTAAGTCGCTGTGAACAACTTATTTTATTGCCATGGTTAATCTATGTCAAAGCAATAATGGCATACTCCACAAAACAATTTCTCTCCTCCAAAAATAACCTAGCTTTTAGATGACCATGTGAGTATTGCTACTTGACCTTTCAGCTGCAGCAAATGCATCTATTTGGGCTTGTTATTTCATATTTAATGGCAAAGTTTGAGATGTTGGCTGCACATCTTAAATAGTGTGGTGTGACTATTTGTTACATACCAATATTTAACTCATATTATAATTACCATGCAGCTTAGAGTATCCCTGTGTTAAAAATATAGTGCATATATACAGTACAGTCCTTTGCCGGTCAGCAAACCATGACAGCTATAGAACACATCTGGTTAAAGCAGCCATGAGCGACCACTTTAAGAAATTTGAGGCAAATAACCAAGAACATGGAACAAAATTAGCCCATTGCATGCCTTGTGGCATCATAACTTGTCTTATGGTAAAAATTGATGCATTAAAATAGAAAATGGCTAACTCTAGTTACCAATGATGTGTTGAAAGCAGGTAAGGTAAGCAATTCATTGGTCCACAGAAGACTTCCTGGCTTCTTCCTGCTCTCCCAAAAACAAAAATTCGGTACCTTTTGCATGGTCTGCTGGCAGACAGAGTCCTCCGACTGACCCTCCAAATATAAATATCAATCACGCACACCAACCTTCGAGATTAAAATGCGAAACCAGTAAGAGGTGTGCATGATAAACATCTCCAGAAGGCAAAATTTCGCCATCAAACACTTCTGTATTGGCTGCGTCAGGTCTGTCCCAAGGCTGTAAATGGCAGCATTGGAATAGCCTTGCCAGGTAGCCTGGTGGGTCAGACACTCGAAAGGCTTGGATTCATCATTATTGAGCACCGCTATGAACCAAGAAAACGGTTAACCGAAGGTTTAAAAGGGCAAAAATGGCGGTAAAAATAAGTTCCGTGCTTCAAATTGTCTCCTTCATTCCCTGTGAATTGTTTACGCCTGGGTTCATATCAAACATGTTTGGGCGGCTGGCGAATTAATCCAATTTATGTATTAAATACGTACAGGTTTGCAGTTGGAGCATCTCCTAGAGAAATTGGTCAATATTCTAAGCGGCAGACGGTACCTCTAAAGACAATCGAAAAGGAGGGAAAATAAAATGGCATCACACTGGCATGATACCAAGAAAAGCAAAAGCAGCTAAACAAATATAAGGTCTGGTACTTTTCTCGCAACATTTTATTATCAGCTGAGTTGACTTAAAATCTGTTAATTTGAGTGCTCTAATGGTGATATTCATCTAGCAAGTTTAATTTAGAAGACATTTATTGAACTTTGCACTCATGCATTTCGGGAGTGATGCAATTTGGTGGTCAAGTTTCCTCAGGAAAAAATAAATATGTGAAGTAAAGTTATCTACCAGGCCTTGCTGGTGTTTACACCAGGCTCTGCATTCGTGGTGTGGTAGTGAGACCAAAAAAATAGGGGATGCGTGAAAACCTTGCCTTTGGCGCACAGCTGCAGATTGTGATGCAATTTGTACACAAACCAAACTTTATGCGTGCAAGCGGCTGGGGTCGCTAAGGTTCTTGGGCTTGGAGGTACCTGGCGCCCCTGCTCTGTGCAAACATAGACATGATTCAGATGTAGGGGAGGTAGGATATAGCCATAGGTGTCCAGGTTCTGCGGAACCTCGTTTATGCTTGGTGGTTTCAAGTGAGCTCGGTTTTGGATGACATCTAAAAATCTCAGAGAGGGAAATATGGGTTTGGCATGTGCGATTAGGTAATGTCAGGCAGGAGTGAAATATTCACGTAAAATATGGGGGAAAGGAGTGAAAAATTCCTTCTCATAGGGTGTTGCTTTACACCCAAAGCCGGCAATTCTAGGACACTGGTTTTATGCATCCGTCATCCATCCCTTTATCTTCCCGAGTGGTGCAGTTCTAAGTACGAGAAAAAAAGAAAACCTTGGTAAAAAATGGCGGCAAGTATAAAGAGCAGTAAGTTGTCTATGCAAGCGCACTGCATTTTTGTATGCAATGAAAATACAAATTCGAAGTACTCTCCACCAAAAAGTTATCCCAGTTGGTGAAATGCAGTCTATTTCACAGCGAGACGTACTCTGTGACGTTTTTTTCGAATCATGTAACTGATATCCATCTTAATACCTGCCTGTAATTTGTCACTAAATATCTGCTCAGTGCAGCACATTGTTCAGTACCAGCGACACCTCTTTGCAGCTAGAGGCAAATGTAGCTGTTTAAGTCGCGTCTTTTCATGCAACGGCACAATATTAATGCTCATTTTTTCCAAAGCTGTGGTATATTATCTTAGTACAAATCACACTTTTGGGTATGCAAAATACACGCGGGTGTTACAATATCTCTCGACAATATCCTCTCTCCTCCCTAATCTGCCATCAAGGGCGTATCCTCGAAGGGGTACCGGGTCACAGCGCCTCCCCGAGGTGGCCAGTCCGGTGAAGATGACATATATCTGGATTTGGGAGGAAATCTAAGCATTATGGAGCCAAAGAAAGTTAATTTGAGACCATTCCTTGTGGGAAAAGTAAGCGAAATCCGGTAACTCCTTTCTCACATAGACAGTATTTGATAGACCTTGACCCCAAGACGGCATCGTGAAGCGGCGTCCAGGATCCGCGCTTGACTGCCAACCTTAACACCACCCATTGTATACTGGCACCCATGGCCCTAGCTACCCGCGAAGACCTCTTTAATACGTGGCAATGACGAGCCAACAACGTTCCCGGGGTGTACCAGCCCACCCAGGAGTCCTGTCTGCCCTGCGCTCCTACATATATGCAGCCAGTCGACAGTCCGCGTGCGTGCCACAGGCAGAGCTTTGCCGGTACCTGAGCACCCAGCTGAAAGCCCGAAGATTTTGAAAATGAGTATTATGTCTTAAGCGTTGCATAAAAATGACCGCCTCGCAAATTTCGAGTGCACCCGCGACATACGCAGTTAAATTCTGCATCCAGCACGCGTTAGTAGCGGCCATACAATGTCCTAGAACGGCTGACTTTGAGTGTAAAGCAGTACCCTATGAGGATTAATTTTTAACTCCTTTTCCCCATGTTTATGTGAATCTTTCACTCCTACCTGACATTGTCTAATCGCACATGCCAAACCCATATTTCCCTTTCTGAGATTTCAGATGTCATCCAAAACCGAGCTCACTTGAAACCACCAAGCATAAACGAGGCTCCACAGAACCTGGACACCTATGGCTATGTCCTGCCTCACCTGCTTCTGAATCATGTCCATGTATGCACAGAGCAAGGGCGCCAGGTGCCTTCAAGCCCAAGACCCCCCAGCGACTCCAGGCCGCTTGCACGCACCGAGTTTGGGTTGCTTACAAAATGCATCACAATCGGCAGCAGGTGTGACAAATGCAAGGTTTTCATGCGTCCCCAATTTTTTTGTCTCACCACCACACCACGAAAGCAGAGCCTGGTGCAAACACCAGCAAGGCCTGGTAGATAATTTTGCTCCACGTGTTTATTTTACCCGAAGAAACCTGAACATTAAATTGCATTACTTCCGAAATGCAGGAATTGAAAAATTCAAGAAATGTCTTCTTTGTAACATTTACAACATGAAAATCACCACTTGAGCACTTATTTGAACATATTTTGATTATATCAGCTGATAACAAAAATTTGCCTGAAAAGTATCAGTCTTTATATTTATTTAGCTACTTTTGTTTTTCTTGGGACAATACGAGTGGGATGCCATATACCAATACCATATATGATATATGACATAATTATAACAATCTTCCTTCCCTTTCAATTACCTTTAGAGGTACTATCTGTTGCTTAAAATGTTGGCCAATTTCTCTGCAAGATGCTCCAACTGCAAACTTGCAAGCATTTTACACATAAATTGGATTAATTCGCCAGCCGCCCAAACATGTTTGATATGCACACAAGAGTGAACAACTCACAGGGAATGAAGGAGACAATTTAAAGCACGGAACTTATTTTTACCGCCATTTTTGCCCTGTTAAGCCCTCGGTTAGCCATGTTTTGGCTCATGGCGGTGCTCGATAACGATAAATCTCAGCCTTGCGAGTGACTTACTCACCAGGCTACCTGACAACGCTGTCCTTATGCTGCCATATAGAGCTTTGGGACAGACCTGACGCAGCTAATACAGAAGTGTTTGATGGACAAATTCTGCCCTCTGGGAATGTTTATTGTGCACACCTCTTACTTGTTTCGCATTTTAATCTCCTAGGTTCTTGGACGTCATTGATATTTATATTTGGGGGGTGAGTAGGATGACTCTGTCTGTCAGTAACCTGTACAGAATGTGGTTCTGACTTCTTGTTTTGGGGGACCAGGAAGAAGTGTGCCCTGAAAAAAGTCTCCTGTGGACCAAGTAATTGCTTACCTTACCTGCTTTCAACACACGATTTGTAGCCAAAGTTAGCCATTTTCTGTTTTAATCCATCGAGTTTTGTCATTAGACAAATTGTGATGTCACAAGGCATGCAATGGGCTTATTTTGTTCCATATTCTTGATTATTTGCCACAAATTTCTTGAAGTGGTCGCTCATGGTTGCTTGAACCAGATGTTTTCCATAACTGTCATGGTATGCTTACTGACTAATGACTGTACTGTATATATGCACGATATTTGTAACAGTGGGATACTCTAAGCAGCATAGCAATTATAATATGGGGTAAATATCAGCATCAAGCAAACAGTCAGACCATCCCATTTGAAATGTGGAGCCAACATCTCAAAATATGTCGTTAAATATGAATAAGCAAGCTTAGATAGATGCCTTTGCTGCAGCTGAAAAAGACAAGCAGCAAACTGGCATGATCATCTAAAAGTTACGTTGCTTTTGAAGCAGAGCAATTGTTTTGTGGAGCATGCCCATTATTGCCCTTGACAGAGATTAACCATGGCTGTCAGAATAAGCTGTTCAAAGTGACTAAAGGTGTTTTCAATTATTTGTTGTCAACTTTGTCTCATATCAACAGGCATACACAAATGAAATGAATAAGAATGTAAGTTGAAACCAGCCAAAAAAGAGCTTTATCATGTTTTTATCTTAAGTGCTGCTATCAACAGATGGGAGAGCTGAGATGGTGTCCAACATAGGGGCTACTCTAAGTTAGGTTAAGTTGGTGAAGTGCATGGCAAGTGACAAAAGGAATTGTGCAGGAATCAGTAACTCACAACTGCTGCTGTGATACCAACAGGTTAGGCAGGATGAGATGAAGTAAGACCCCTTTAGGTTAGGCATAGTTAGGCTGCTTTCATGAAAATAAACATCGGTATTTTGTAAGAAACAGTGACAAATTGTCTGCTTTCCCTGACTCCATATTAACAGAAGCCAGAGGTATGTGTATTGTGTCTGATTTGGTAGTGGACTGATGTGTAGGAGTCCAAGGTTTTTTGTTTGTTCGAGTGCTTTATGCTTGTTGAATTGTCTGTTTTTGTTTTTTGCTGAATTCCTCTGATTTGTTTTGTGTTAAAAATGCTGTGGAAGGGGACTGCAATGTGCAGGATCAAATTGTTGGTATGACTGATTTTTTTATGCTCAGTGGAATGGCATGAAGTTGCTATGGTTTAATGTATTCTGTTTCACTTTAATGGCTTAAGATGTTAAAAACAAAACAGTTTCGTCATGTTTATGATATGACGTCCATGCCAACTTTAAATAGATGTCTTTGTTGCCTGAAGCATCAGTCACTAGCTCATAAGTTCCATCTTTTGTAAATTGAATTTTTCACTCCCGGACGGTCTTTTTGCGATGAAATTTTTCACTCGCACCCTGGTTCAAAAGTGATTCTAGCTCACTGTGTATGCATGTCAAACATTAATATTCAAAGTGCTACTTCCAAGCATTCAAAGTGTCATACGTCGTTCTCTCTTCGGCATACTTGATAGATGTAGAGCGGTCTTGGTTGCCTGGTACGCAGCGCAATGCTAGCGTAAACTGTCGTCCATCAGCAAGACGACAGGTCCGTTTTAGATAACATATACTGCCATCTGTGACAATAAATTGGAACTACTAATTCCGAGCTTCTGCTCAGGATGGCACCCAGGAATGCGATGCTCAGCAGCAGCCCCACGAGGCTGCCAAGAGACGTGTGATGGGTATGGTGGCCCGATTACGACACACCAGGGGTGTCAGTTTTTGTACATGCAATGCACGCTAATCATGTGTGGTAAATACAGCATGATGGATGCAATAACGGTCTTACCAGGCTCCTTCAAACCGAGCAAAAGTTTAATACTTTTGATTGAAGAATACTCGTAGCGTCACAGTGACGTAACACGCCAGGTGGCGCAGCCAATGGGAAAATTCGGTGCGGCAAAGCTACCAGACCCGTTGCCAGGAGCGGATACAAGAGGGACTATGGAGGATTACGCCCTTCCCCACCCGTTAGTGGTTAGGGGTCTCTTGATCAACGGGAGCCCAGTACCCTCCGCCCCGCCGCAGTTAGGAGCCCGACAAGCCGAACAGGGGTCCTTGTGCCATTTATGGAATCCCTGCACCGGCAAGTGGTCCTTTTGCGTCAGCAAGACTCTATGCGGTACCAACTGAGTTGGTACCGTTGAGTCGGTACCAACTGCGACGGTAAGAGGACCTCCCTTGTCCAGGAGGGGACTGATGTATGATGTATGCCTCTGAGGGTCTCCGGATCGACCAGAAGACCCCCCCCCCCCGCATCGCCAGAATGGCAGCCGCTACGAATCCCGAGTTAGGTCAGAAAGGGTCTTAAGCCCCGGACCGGGAAATTGGTACAAGCTAAGCACAGTTTTTAAGAGTATTATGGCTCGGCTTAGGACGCGGCGAGCTCTTGCCGCCATAGAAATGGTGCAAAAGGATCTCAATGGTATTGTTTGCTGAAACATTAGCGAACAAGCTTTCAGCGTGAAGAGAGGCTAACGTACCAGTGGCCGGATTCGTTCGCATGATGTCCCAATAAACCCATCGATGGACTTCAGGTTATGCCTGCAGCTCATGTTATGCGCGAGAAGGCCAGTTAATCTCTTAACCAGCTTGTATGTTGGTCAGCCACAGGACGGATGGATGTTAGATGGAAGGTGTACTATGCATACTGTATATATATATATATATATATATATATATATATATATATATATATATATATATATATTATATCATATATATACATATGACTATAGCCTCCGTAATCTTTAAGGTACACATGTGAGATGCATAGCTCATAGGGCGGCAGAATCACTCACTCAGTTGTTTGGGATGGTAACTGGGCACCCACAATTCTCGTTATGATAGCATTATCGAAGGAATCCCAAATCTGCTTTAAACAAGTCCAGTCAGCATTCGCTAAAGCTAGAGCCGGCTGTCGTTTTAACGAGCGCGAGCTGACATGGCGCCGTTGCCGGAGCTTCGATTTTCTGCACGCTCTCAAAATCTGCGGCAGATCCAATAAAACCACTCCGGTCCCACTGGATCCCAGCCGGAGATGCACAAATGAGTCCCGCCCGCTATGTTTGTCAGCCGGATGATTAGTGATTGAACACGTTAGATGTCTGTCGAGGCTGGGACACCCCAGTCATTCCGACCATCTCTTTACGCGTGACTTGCTGTTTACTCAATTTTCATAGAAAGGAAACCGACATTGCATTGCAACACGCTGACCGCAACGCAAGATCATTGATGCGTCTTAATACCGACTTCTCGATGCTTTATGAATGCAGTGATCCTATTCGTTCCTGCCATGACAGGGGGCGGGCTTGCTTAGCGTCCACTGGTAACACCATGGAATCGGTGCGCGAGACACGCGTGTGTCAGCCATGCAAGTATAAGGGCTGACTCGATGACAGTTCCATTACATGGTCCTGGAATGCACAGGCGCGTGAATCGAAGTGGCCAAATGCAATGTTCCTTACTTCTGCGAGCTGAAGCCGGTTGACGTCGGGAAGCCGCGTGACTTTGTCTCTAGAAAAGTGCTGATTTCATTAACCTTTTGAGCAGCGGCGGATGTGAGCATTGGCCGTGATGGTTTTCCACAGCCTGGGGATGTTTTGCTGGTGAGTGCGATGCATGTCCCATTTAGAGAGACGTCTGCTCTGCCCCACCGGTCTGCAACGGCGGCATACACAAGCCAGCAGATCACTAGCCCCATTTACATATCCTGCAGGGGAGCGAGGGCCAGGACGCCCAACAAAAACTCGGCTCCGGCCGCGCCGTCCCCCGCGGCTCCGACGCGCCCCTGCGCCATGGGAGCGGGGGGGGGGGGGGGGGGGGGGCTCCGCCACGGCTGTTTACGGGGCGTTGTTGACGTGCTGTGCCGTGGCTGCTAATGATGCCGGACCGGAGGTTCGCCGGAGGCCGGAGGCCCGAACTCAGCCTGTTCCCGCGTACTGATTCTCCGACGGTGGGAAGCTGGAGGTTTTTCGACGTCGCCATTGAAAACTTGGCTGCAATGCTGAAAGGATTCCGCGCGCAACTTGCACAAAGTTTCGCAGTGGTGTGAACTCTGCGTGCGCCTCGGACGTTTTTTGGTGGCGGCTTTGAAACTTCGCATGCAAGAGTGAATAGTGGATTTGGGCAATAACCATGAAGATTTCCAAAGGGGCCGCATGAGGGTCTTTTTGCTGAGATGAACGATGCAATGTCAGTATCATTTTACGACTGAGTGTAAGCAGTTTGCAGCCAAGTTGTTGACGTTTTTGTGAGGCTATTGGGTGAATGAAAGCGTAGTAAAAATCCAGCCGGTGATAAAGGGATGTGGCAGTGGCAAGCTGGTAACCTGGAAAAGATAGAGGAGTTGTGGAAAGTAATAGAGGTGGGGTAGGCTGCAGCTTAGCGGATGCATGCCATTGTTGTCAGATCAGAAGCAAAACCCAAAACACGAAAAAAGCAACGAATGAACAAAGTAGCTCAATGCTTGACAACAAAGTAAACAAAGTGTTTTTACTCTAATGTCTACATTTGTACGCAATATAATCGAGCGTCGGATGCATTCGCAAGCCCGGCTCGCCGCGCACCTTATGCCAAAATCTGCGCTGTAAATTTCAAAAACAGCTTAAAACAACAAGCCAAAAGCTAAATGATTTTGTGAACATTGCAAGGAACTCAAAGACATTATAAGCACTTTTGAGGCGGCTGTTGTCAGTCAACGACGAAAGGCTGTAAATCTTCATGCATGTTAACTGCATATGATGTTTTGATATATATTTATTATCTATTGTTATGCCTGACTGGAAAACTGACTGCAAATATATGCGTTTTTTTGTGAATGAATGTTTTCGTCGAACGCCTTAGTATGCTTTGGTAGTGTGCAGAGATCTGAGACATTGTTAAATGCTTCCTAAACGCCTGACGGTGGAGTCGTGTGCATGTTAAGATACTACACCGCATCCAGACATCTTGAGCTGCCTTGGCGACTGTCCGGTAGATGGCACCACGGGCCAGGAACTAGTTTATCGTCTCCCAAAACGGAATTCTACTTTACTGTGGCAGACTTGTGCGTGTGTGTGTGTGTGTGTGTGTGTGTGTGTGCGTGTGTGTGTGTGTGTGTGTGTGTGTGTGTGTGTGTGTGTGTGTGTGTGTGTGTGTGTGTGTGTGTGTGTGTGTGTGTGTGTGTGTGTGTGTGTGGTGTGTGTGTGTGTGTGTGTGTGTGTGGTGTGTGTGTGTGTGTGTGTGTGTGTGTGTGTGTGTGTGTGTGTGTGTGTGTGTGTGTGTGTGTGTGTGTGTGTGTGTGTGTGTTTATGAATAGAAACTCTGGCGTAAATATCTGTTTAAATAGCCACCTTTTAATCAAGACCACTTCAAAGCCGCACGGTTCTCGCGGCTGGCTGGCTTGAGTAATATTCGTCTCGCGATGAATTAATCCAGCCCCTTCTCACTGAAATGCATCACTTGCAGCCGAGCATCTTAAATGTAGTTGGCGTCAGCCGGAATAGTCATCTGCGGAGTGAACAGGACATACATTCGATACACAGATGGATCGGCTGATGTTCGTGTTCTGTTGGGCCCCGACGTAATTCCTTGATTGTGGCAGTCATTGCGTCACTTCATTGTACTTAGCGCCTCCTGACTGAACGTGCGTTGCATGTGACGTACATGCTCCGATTTGTGTGGGGCGATAAATGAATCGTTTTGTCGCTGATGGTCAGACATTGTGATATTAAATTTGATGCATATTATACCTGTACTGAGCGCAATTGAAAATTGATGTAACAAAAGTCACTTGTAATATGAATGAAACCTGGTACGGCCTCATTATTTCGCATCCTTGTATTTTGGCTACGACCACTGCAGAATGCAATATCACAGACCAACCATTTTCTTCACAACGTTTGTTCGCTGCGTTATCTTTTCTGAGATGTTGCTCTCCTGGGCAGGCCTCTAAGCTGAAGGGTTCCTGAGTGTTTCGGCCATTCGTTAACAAGGGGTGGCAGGCTGTAACTAGTGGAATGTTGAAAATCCTTCACAAACGAACGTGCCGATGTGGACTCCCCTTCACAATACTTCAGCGATGTCCTGCAGGATGCCCCGGTCGCCTTTGTACGTGAAACGAAGCGAAATAAGCGAACAGGCGCTCCCGCAAGCGGGGCCGCGTTTCTGTCTCCATCACTCCGTGAGATCCAACAAAGTGTGACAGCAGCAGAACGCTTACGGACGAAGCTGTGCGTAGGTGATCACCGGGCGAAGTTGTGCGTGTGTCATCGTCGGGCGAAGCTGTGCGTGTGTGATCACCGGGTGAAGCTATGCGTGTGTGGTCACCGAGTGAAGTTGTGCGTGTGTGGTCACCGGGTGAAAGCATGCGTGTGTGGTTACCGGGCTAGGTTGCGCGTTTGGTCCCGTCAGTTTTCTTCGTGACGAAACAATCCGGGGAGCCTGAAACTCAGCAAACAGATTCTTTGATCCAAGCCTGAACGATTCAACACTGCTTATTTATGACCAGCAAGACCAGCAACGTACCGGTTCAACAAACCTCGCGCATCTCGGCCCCCATACTGGATGTGTGCAGCCTGGACAATAAGCGACAACGACCCTGGCGAGTCTTTCAGTGCGTTCCTTTCCAGCTCTCGCTCTCGCCTGCCCAACACGGCCCCGCGTATTGACGTTGAGCCTGGGGCGGTCGTGTAGAGTTTTGCCTTGGGCATTTTTGCCTGCGGGCCGCCCTCGTCTTCTGCGTACGCCCCCCTGCGAGGCACAGCGCGCTGATTGGTCGCAACGCTCCGCAGCCGGTCAAAAATGAAAACCAAATGCAGCCGCGCACTGGCTCACGAGGAGGGTGGCCGATATTAGTATTCAGAGGGCGCAGCCGGAGGATGCGGCGCCGGGGAAGGGATGCGCGATAAGGATGCAAACTTTCTAAGGGTGCGAACTGTACGGTGGTGCGACACGCGGCACGCAATGCAGCGTTCAAACGAAATACTGGTCCTATCTGTGTAGTAGCGAAGTATTTTGGAGATTTAGGGCTTCATATCGAATACTTTTGCTCTCAACCGCCATATACTGGAGTCAATGTTTAATGGAGCACGAAGGCGTACTGTTACGGCAACGATCTATCTATCTCCATCCTTCCGCATTAGGGAAACCTCAATGGACGTGGGGTCGCGTGCGCATGAAGTGACAGATGTGGCGCGGTGTGAGCATGAAGTGGCAGATGTGGCGCGGGGTGAGCATGAAGTGTCAGATGTGGCGCGGGGTGAGCATGAACTGGCAGATGTGCCATCTCCTAACGTCAGGCCATTTCTCAAGCGCAGCGCGGCCTTCCGCCTCGGTCTGGGCACTCGTGCGTGCTTCTCTCTCGGAAGCCTTGTAACGGGTCCTTTTAATTAAGTCCAAGTTGTTTCTGACAAATTTGCACAGGCACATGGAGGCACTTAATTAGTTTCGGACTGAGGAGTCTTGGCACGTACGAATGAGCTGGTTTGTATGCGGTGGGTTTGCGTGGAAATATTCCCTGGCGTTGGAAACAACAAACAAAATGACAGAAGGCGTGTAATTTGCACGACTTCACAAAACGCTAACGGAATTCCAAGCGCCGCTGACTGTATCTAAGTCCGGCTTTGGCTCATAATTTAAATACGCTCTCACGCTTTATCTGCCATGGCTATATTTTCTGAGAATGAGACAACTATGCCCTCCGTGGTTAAAATATGGAGGGCAAATGCCTCGGCATTTTTACGTTGCTCAAAATTCGTCATTCATCACGACACTGCCTTTAATGTGCATTTGATTTATGCATAAGGCATAGATAGCCATTTGGAATTCAATTGTAAGAAAATAGTTCTGGAACCAGGAGTTCCATGCTTAAATATCGGAGTACAATATCCCAGCAGGTATCGGTTAAACAACCTTATGCAGCAAACATTGATTATCGTGACAGGTCAATGACCCAACTTAAAAACTCTGAACTCACAATTACGAAAAACAGCAGTGGTAAGGGTTCTTTGCTTACATCGCTATGGTACTATTACGTTGCCTTCAAAACAAGTCCACTGTTTCCTTTCGGAACGATATCAAAATCTGGGGAACTGCGAGACGTGATCACTGAAGTACCGCACGAACATTTCACTCCAGCCTTTCCCAGGCAAGCAGAGTCGCAGAACAATCATCCCTTGCAATCAGCCTTGCCTCCCAAGTAATCGCCGCGCTCCGCTGCGTAAGATTTGGCCTTCGCTAGATTCCGTCGGAATAACATGGAAAAGGCGAAGACGCGCAGCTCGCCATGACGCGCTTTATTTGTTTGTTTTCCAAACAGTTAAGAAGCTATTTGGCGTACACGTCGTCTACATCTGCGCGCACATCACTTCCAAACACTGGCATAACAAACTCCTGACCCCGTAACAATGCCCTGTCAGTCCAGCAACTGCCCCGGCACAGCGCTGAGCGACAGCTTTGGAAGCCGACACCAGCTCAGCCTCAGCTCAGCGCCGCTCCGGCACAGCGCTGAGCAACTGTTCAGCAGCCGACGCCAGCTTAGCCTCAGCCCAGCAGCCGCCCCAGCGCAGCGCTGAGCAACTGCCCCTGCAGCTGACGCCAGCTCAGCCTCAGCGCGGTGTGGCGCCCCGCTGGCGCGCGCCGCCCGGCCTGCTGGCGCGCCTGGTGCACCGCGGCAGGCTGGCGCCACACCGCCTGGCGCCTCTGGCCTCGCCCAGGGCGTCACAGAACGCCGAGAAGCTGTGCTGTGACGTCGTCGCGCTGCTCAGGAACCAGGCGGCCGGCAGGCTGAAGCAGGGATCGGTCGAGTCAGTGCCGCCGCCGCCGCCGCCGCTGTTGCTACTGCTGCTGCTGCCGCTGCCCCTGACGACAGCGGAGCGGCCGGGCCACAGCGCGCTAGCCCAACTGCCACAGACAGCGCCAGCCACAAGATCACAGCAGAACGGTATGGCATGATTAACACTTGCATTAATGAAAAGGTGCGATGCCTCGAGTTAGTTCTCAATTCTGATCGTTGCGGAATGTGTTTATACTGCAAACTAAAAATGTTTTTTGAACAAGGCTACCAAGTGACCTCAATTCGTTGTCGTTCTAGCGGTGTAATGCACTTTGGCTGTAGTACGAGAACACGAATGGGTATATCAGAATAGGCAACAAGAAGAGTGCAACCGTGTGTTTCACTATGTATAAAGGTTTCCGCATAACAAAAGCATCATGTGGTTGGCATTCGGTTCCGCACAAAGAAACATATTCAGCCGGTCATGACTTGCCGTGAAGGTGACGCGTTTGGAGCTGCTCCCAAAGCTCGACTAAAAGATGATCATGATAAAGGTAAAGCATCCCACGCATTGCACCTTTCTGTAAGTAATGCTGTGGTAGAACTTATTAGACATAGAAAATCAAAAGACATCAAAACAGTGCTAAGTGACCAATTTGTCAAAAAACGCATGGGAATGTGTTGAAAATGTATTCATTTTGTACGTCTACCTTGTATTGATTTTTGCCTTTTTCCTTCCTCGAGCCGTTCAAGCATTAGACGTGGTAAATCATGCTCGTACGTAAAATATTAATGAAAGGTACATGGCAGTATCATTAAAGTTTGCGGCAATTCACTTGTGTAATCACACCGCACCGAAACATGAGCCTTGGTATACTGTAGAGCATGCGCTTATCTAAGCTGAACATGGAACAGAGGGCGTCCCTCTGTTTCGACAGTTGAGAGGATGTGAGGCAGAAGCCCAACCCGGTCCCCTGGGGAGGATCCTCGACAGTCACCTGGCCAGCTGTCTCCCCAGTTCCGACAGTTGAGAGGCTGTGAGGCAGGAGCCCACCACGGCCCCCCGGGGAGGGTCTCCGACAGTCACCTGGCCAGCTGTCTCCCCAGTTCCGACAGTTGAGAGGCTGTGAGGCAGGAGCCCACCACGGCCCCCCTGGGGAAGATGCCCGACAGTCACATGGCCAGCTGTCTCCCCAGTTCCGGCAGTCGAGAGGCTGTGAGGCTGGAGCCCACCACGGCCCCCCGGGGAGGGTCTCCGACAGTCACCTGGCCAGCCGGACAGCGGTGTAGGTGTCGGTGCCGAGGCGGCGGGCGCGCCGGCTGATCCTGCACAGATCGGTCGGCAGGCAGGGCTCGTCGTTGTGCACGAACGCCGACAACAGCGCAGCCACGAGCGGCGTGCCGGCGCCGACGCCGTCTGCGCACAGAGAGCAGAGTCTCGGTCCGTCGGCTCTCACGCACGCGCGCACGCACGCACGCACGCACGCACGCACGCACGCACGCACATTACCCCACACACTCGTACAAACATCCATCCGACTGACCCAGCATATATGTACTCGCGTTCGCTGTTACGCATATGCGCGTAAATCCGTTTACCTTTACACACGCACACGCCCAAGCCAAGCTGGCGCACACTTATATGTGCACTAGCATTCACGTTATGGGTCCGGAGTGCAGGTCCGACTGTACTGACCTGAAGCCGAGAGCGTGTCCCGTTACGCTGACCTGATTGCAAGGAACGGGCCCGGTTGTGACATCTGGCCCGAGTCCAGGGATCGTAGCCCGCTGTGCGGACCTAAGTCCAGGGAATTGGCAGTGTTACATTGACCCAAGTCCTGGGAAGGGGCTGTATTATACTGACCCGCGCACAGGGAGCGGGCAGTGTTTTAGTGATCTGCGCACAGCCAGGAGGTCGTGTTACGCTGATGTGCGCACAGGGAACAGACCGTGCTATGTTTACCTTCGAACAGAGAGTGGACCGTATTAAGCTAACTTGAGTCTAAGGAGCGGGTCGTGTTATACTGAACCTCGCACAGGGAGCGTGCCGCGTTACACTGACCTGCGCACTGCCAGCGGGTCATGTTATACTGACCAGCGCATGAGGAGCGGGCCGTGTTATACCGACATGAGTCTAAGGAATGTGTTATAATGACCTTCGCACAGGGAGCGGGTCGTCTTATACCGACCTGAGTCTAAGGAGCGGGCCGTGTTATACTGACGCTCGCACAGGGAGCGGGCCGTGTTATACTGACTTGCACATGGGGAGCGGGCCATGCTATACTGACCTGAGTCTAAGGAGCGGGCCGCGGCGTTGGCCGTCGCCGCCTGCTGTATGGCGTAAGCGGCAAAGCCAGCGAGGGCTGCGAAGCCGGCCAGGGCACCGACGATGCCCAGGAAGCAGTCGCAGAAGCCGCCTTCCTTGTCATACTGTAACGCACAGGCAAATTATCACCAGCCACACTCAGAACCAGAGAAAGAGCGATAAACGTGTAGCGAGGACCTTCTCCAAGATAGGAGGATCGAATGTCTTCAAAAATGTTCTGATGATATCACGATTCAGGGACCTTCCTGTGCAAATTTCCGGGCAGCAAAATCAACGGTGGTTGTGCATTTTTATTTGGTATCGAGTGATACCAGCGGATATTCAAGCATTCATAAAATTCTGTACAATAGAATGTGAGAGGGTATAACAAGATGTTTGCCAAAAAACAAACACTTATGACATCGAGGTGGCATGCAGCTGTGTGAAACAAACTACCATGAGGTGGTAAGAAAGCAGTGGCGTGCCAAGGTCGATGACTTGGGGTTAACATAAAACATTCATATCGGCACTACGCACTGTGCAGTGTCAAAAACACTATGAGCACGTCAAACTACGAAGCCTCGTTGCGCGCGTAGTTTAATAGGTCTGTGTTGGAGCCACTGTTTAACTTTTTAAGTTCGTTAATGCTCTTGTGTCGGTGCTCACCAGTCATGAGGAAGTAATTTTGCGTTCCAGACGACCAGAGCTTGCTTCATCAGAGGGTACGAAGTTTGCACTCTATGACAGGGGAGGGGGAACACGCCGCGTGCGAGCTTTTGAGCGCGTACAGCTTAAAATAAGAACAGACTTTACATTAGACTTCACATGTGAGTCTAATGCCTTCCTTAGAACATCCAGGATTTTAGAGAAGCCCTAATAGCTGTAGAGAAAATATCTTATTAACAAAAAAGCCTTCAGCCGGTGAGAGGCTTGGTGGATTGAATGGCCCTCGTTCCGAGGGTAAAATCTTTTAACGGCTCTGACCGCCCTTGCCTTCAGAAGAGAGCCGCTGATGTGATCCTTAAGCCTGCTCCATGGCTCTTAGGGTTTCCAGAGGTCCAAAGGCGTCCGCTCCAAAGGTTCCCTTCCGCCGGCTCCACTTGGAAAATACTTTTGAAGGCCAAGGGCGCCCCAACCAGAGGTCGTTGGAACCATTAGGAAGATCCCAGGACCTCTTGGAAAACATAAGCATTCGGGATACCGGAAGTTCAAAGGTATGTTTCGAACATTTTTTTGGAAATGGTGCCTTGATGGGCCCCGTCGGGCCCAACGGATCTAAGGACCCTTTCAGCAGGAGCCTGTTGGGGTATAAAAGCAACGTTTTCATTTTTAACCCGGGAAGCCCAAATGACAATCTACCAAAGGGAGCCTCTTGAAGGCCCCTAGAACATACCGCTAGAACCTATCACAGGAGGCCCTTTGACAGATGCCTCTGGATGTCTGAGTGGTCCCTGAGACAGCGCCCTAAGAAGCCCTACGACGCCGAGGGACCCTTGGAATGATTTGCCCTCTGGTTTGCAAATAGTCCCTCAAAATGGTGGAACAAGTTAGGGCTCAAAGACTCGAAAGCATGTTCTTTTTCTTCTTAAAAAAAACATTTTGTAGCCATTCTAGACGACTGCATAATGGCATGTCTCCCACCGTGGCCGGTGACTGACAGCCACTTTAGGGGTGTAGTTTACCATTCAGGTTAAGGGGAAGGGGTCAGCCTCTCCAACTTTGAGAAATATGTTAGCCAAATCCAGATAATTTGGGGGCCGGTTCCTTCATTTTTTGTTGCTCCGCCCCTACCCCCCCCCCCCCACAATGATTCTGTCCATGCCTCCATCCGCCGCCCCCCCCCCCTTCGGTGCATTTTCCAGATGGAATCAGTTCGCACATCAACGCGCGGCCACATCTGACACTCACCCCGGACCTTCCGGTGACGGCGTGGCCGCCGCCTCCCAGCTCGCCGCCCTCCAGCAGCCGGGTCACGTGACACGTGACGTTGACGACGCGGTCGGCCAGCTGAGCGGGCGGCAGCGCCAGCCGCAGGGCACCGCCGAGGCCGGGCGGCAGCGGCGGCGCCCAGCCGGAGAGCGCGCGCGCCGCCGCCGCCTGCTGCAGCAGGAGGTAGATGCCGAGTGTCGCCAGCGCCGCCGAGCCGGCCATCACGCCCAGCAGATCATACTGACTGCAGTCACACTTGTTGTAACCGTAGCCGTACGAGCTGCCGCCGCTGCTGGCCGCTGACTGCAGGTCGGCGCCGTCGCTCTTGGACGCGCTCAGCAGGCCGAAGTCGAAGCTGAAGCCACGGCTCGCGGAGGTGGACTGTGAGAGCGAGCCGCCGCTGAGCAGCAGCAGCGCAGCCCACACCAGCTGCGGAGAGAGACCACTCGACATGGCGACACTGGCGGGGCTGCAGACGCTGCCTCGCGCTGCTGCAGGTGTACCTCGTACTGCACCGCCGCGCGCGCGGTCGCGCCGGGGCGACGATGGCGCCGCCGCGCGGCGGCCGTGCGAACGACCAACATCCACGCTGGGTCACGCTGGTAGGTTTGTGTGCGAACTAGCGGCGACGTGGTGCCGGCGGCCTGCATTCGGCGCGCGCCGAGCCGGCGACCCCACCGTGTGCGCCGGTGCGGAACCGCTGACCGAGCTGCCGGCTCGTTGAGATGCAACACCCGCCCAGTGCCGGCACGCTGACCGCCGTCCGCGAGGGGCCCCGGAGGCCGCGCTGGCGAGACGTCAGCTGAACGGCAGCACTTCTGAACGAGGACGATAGAATGTGGACGCTGACCAAGCTAGGCTTGACAGCAGTGGCGTCGGCTTTTGTAAATGGCGGAGCTCCCCCCCCCCCCCGCCCCATCCAGGCGAGTCGAGGCCCCCTCTCAACGCCCCTACGATAATCTCCCTCAAATGGAGGATTTTGCCCACTTTATCTGGACGGATGGTAATATGGTTTTTAAAAGTTTTGTGTTCTATATTCAATGGTTCTTCATTTGGTGTCATGATACTTACAGCAAAGGAATTATACCTAACCCACATTTAACACAATACACTTTTTAAGATCATTTTAACAAATAACGCTTTCCGATTTTTTGGTATAGTTCCAACCAAAAATATATGGGTCTAAGTCATTATTGGTGGATGGGGGGCAGGAGCCAGGGCCATAATAAAATAATACAAGTCGACGCATCTGCACGCCAGGTAAATAGTTGCTCTCCTTGTCCACAGCATGACAACGACCTTTATCTTTTGTACTGGTTGTGCTGTTTGATATTTTCAGATGGGGAGGAAATAATGGTATATCTGAATGATTTCACAAGCGAATGTGTTGCGAAGACTCCTGCAAGTCGGAGATGTAGCATTCACAACATCGTCGACCTGAACAATGTCGGTGGGGGTGCCGATAGCGCAGTTGTTAGCTGCATGTCTCGGAGACAAGAAGGGCGGGTTGTATTCCCCGCAGTGTCCGTCCTTTCCGCTGGATGCAGAGAGATAGGTCACACCACATGGCATCAGCAGCTGAGTGCGTCAAAGGTATAGTGACAACAAATTTGCAGACAAGGCGTCAGATCGGCGTTCAGTATATTTGTTTGACGACATCATGAAGCAAACAGTGGCTATCAAAGCTCTAAGCTTTTACAATATAGCCAATGCTCTGCTTGATAAAGCCCGTTTAACCCAAATGTTCTGGTGTATTGATAGTCGATGAATTGCTCCAGTAGGATATCTACAAACTCGCTATACGACCAAAACACCGGCAGCTCATCGTTGTTCTTGCACATGCATAAGAAATATGGAATAAAGTAATTCACGCCGATTAGCTAATGTGCAAAACATATTGCAACATTATAATGCAATTATATTACACATATACTGGACAAAGCAGCACAAATAATAGATACGCATGATTTCGTTTGTTATGCAAGGGTAACATGTTAAATCCAGGGACAGATCACCGCCACTGAGCGTGTCGCATAAGCCATTGGTACATGGCAACGCTTTAACCATGGGCTCTGTTATAAAGGGGACAAAGTTTCGCTTTGCTAACTTTTCTAAATTATCATCACGCCATGTCATGTCATATCATTACCCAACGCCATCCCTAACTTTTGGACCGTGACGGTAACCGACACGCCTGACCAGCGATGAATGCCAAGGTTAAGAAAAGTCATTCATCGCTACGGAGACCAAGCACGTTAAGCAACAATGTAAGCAACCTGTTCTTACCCTGTATTTCCAATAGCTGAACATAACCCACAGCCGCTAAAGCCGTCAGTATTGGGTTATGGGTGGCTACTTGCTTAAGGCACAAGGTAGCCAGACTGGTAAGATTTACCCGGTTTAGGCTCGCGAGGCACGGGGAACTTGACCGCTGTGCGGCCGGCAGCAAGTTTGATACGACAGTTTCCGTCTGTCATTGCCAGGAGAGACAAGTGAGGCCGTTGTGGGCGCTGAGGCTATTTGAGGCAAAACCAGGGGATTCGAAGTGCGACAATTAGGGATCAAAACACGGCCGAGATGGTTAGAAATGCTTGCTTGATCCCAGAGATTCGGAAAGGACGTGAGGTGGAGCCGGCGAGTCAAGATCGGGCAGTCAATCTGGTAACCCAGCTGCACCACGGCGAGTGGGAGATCACACCAGCTTTCATCACAATAGTCGCATGCGGCGAAAACAATGAAAATTTCGCAATGGTGCGTCGCAAAAAGTCTTTGCAAAATGGGGAGGTGCTGTTGCGATATTGGAAACATCCCCCGCTTAAGGTCTTCAGCTGCTGTGGCACCCCGACCCCTTACTTGCCCTTTCTTGCCCTCACCGCCCCCTTACCGCCCCCTTACTTACTTACAAGTAATGTATCACTAAGTAATACATAACTTGCCGCGTCGGCTGCCTCTGTCGGGTTTGCAGACCTCTGCTCAGCGCCGCCCCGCTCTCCGCGGCAAGATTGTCATCGCCGCCGCCGCCGCCGCCGCCGCCGCCGCCGCCGCCGCCGGGTAATACGCCGTCGCGCCTCTGCAACGCTCCACCTGTCCGGCTGCCGGTGATAAACCGTTAGATTTGCACATACCCACTCACGTGTGTAACCACTAACGCCACACGCGAGCTTGTGTGGCATCAGGCTCCAACAGGTTTAACAGCAGAAGGTGGCTGTTTAATGACCATTGAAGTTATTTTTCGGTGCACGTCGCTGTTATATTTGTGATCGACACGTGTTTCTGTTAATGTTTGTGTCGTTTTGTTGTTAATTCCGTCCATCTTTTCTATTTCATAATGATCGTCAACCATCTGCTCGACACCGACGGCGTCATTGCGAGGTGCCGTGTCCTCGCACATGGGTGTTCAATGAGTGATAACCAGCTAATCAACTCAAAAAGTAATGGAAAATTTTATACTTGGCGTGGTTTTCTGTAAAGCGCCGTTTACGACTATTTTCGACGAACGTCAAAGGACATATGGTAGAGCATTGCTACCCTTCGTTTGCACGCAATCCTGGCACTGCTTGTGGGAACGGGGCATTCGCTCGTAACCCACCACCGTCCTGTCTGGGAACCTCCAGCAGCCAGCGGTCATTCGACACACGTCGCCTGAGAACTCACGGCCAACACCCCATGTCCGTGGGTACCAGACTGTCCAGACTGGTACCAGACTGTCAGTGAGCCTTTCAGCGTATCATGCGAAGATTGATAGCGAGACTAAACACCACTATTTTGGGAATGGAGGCATGGTGCAAAGAATAATGCGTTTCGAGCGCTCTCCGACGCGTAAAGCTGCCGACTGTATTCCCATGCTGACTGCAGCGCGGGGGCAAACAAAGCACAGCCGATAGTGAGTCTCGAACCAACGAATGCGTGGTCATAAGCCATGCCGTGCCCCATCCCTTATCAACGGCGATAGATGGTGTCTTTGTAATGCGGGTAGGTGCCGGGCGTTCGGCCACAGGCGTAGGCGCCAGCCGTTCGGCCACATGCACGCGCGCACGCGCTCGGCCACAGGCGTAGGTGCCAGGCGTTCGGCCACGGGCATAGGCACCAGGCGTTCGGCCACAGGCGCAGGCGCAGGCGCTCGGCCACAGGCGCAGGCGCAGGCGCTCGGCCACAGGCGTAGGCGCCAGGCGCTCGATCTTGTCGGCGTCTGGAGCTTGTTACTGTGCATGGTTGGCTTGCAAAGCTCCGTAGTGATGGATACCGGTTTTGGAAGCTACAGTTTTCTTGGCCTTGCTTATCTCAACCGTTCGGGATTCAGGAACACGCCTTTCTTTGTCTGGAAGAAGCATCTGTGTTGTTTTGAACCGGGAGTCCAATGGAACTTGTTAAGTGCATGCGGAAGCCGGATCGGGTCGGGTCGGGTCGAGTCAGAGCGAGGCGGGACAAAGCGGGTTGGGTCGGGTCAGGTCGAGTCGGGTCGGGTCAGATCGGGTTGGGTCAGAGCGGGGCGGAACAAAGCGGGTCGGGTCGGGTCGGGTTGGGTCGCGTCGGACTCCGCACGCAAAGGGTCAGCTAACGTACATACGCCGTGGCCAGGGGCCATCGCTGATAAAAATACAGTTCGAGACATTCTCATTGCCTGCACTTGTATCACTGTGCCTCAAACTGTGTTCAGTCTGGGAGGCCAACATCTTCTGCGACATCTTTAACGACTTGTTTGGAGAGGAGGTAAATCGACGCACATAGTTACTTACCAATTTTGCGTATTTCCAATACCGCAATGGTGATATTCGCGTGTAGGGATCCTACATAATTATGTAGTACAACCAATTTCCGTCAAACTGCCGGTACATTGAGGGCTCATCCACAGGTCGCGTCACCTGGAAACGCCCATTCACAACACAGCTAAAACCTCCCGGATAATTTACGCAGCCACCCATTCAGCTGTGCGTGTCCACTGTCGCTTCGTTGGCAGTGACGGAACAAGACCTCTTCGGCGACGAGTGGACTTGGCCAGCGGCCACGGACTCCCAGGTGGTGCTCCAGTCGTCTGTTCAGACCAGGTGCCAGATCACACTCACCCGGCGCACCCACAGACCCGGTGCACAGGCGATCGGTTGGGGGCCTCGCAGCAGGACTGCCGTCGCTTACAGGCGGGTGGAGGACCCTCCAGAAGGTTTTTGCGAAGTAGTTGAGTAAAATATGAACCTGCGAGTTGTCGATCTGGTCGGCTAAAGGGTCTAGTCACGTGGCACAAAGATGTCTATACTTGTCTACTTTTACACAACCATACTTTGCTTACCATATTTTCCTCCTTACACTTTGCTTTTACTTTACTGTACTGTCTTCTACTTGGCGTGTCGTGTATGCACGACACACCAAGGCACAAGCGCGGCATATCAGTCACCCTCACGCCTGAGCCTTCCCTACACCGCAGACGGTATCGCGCGGCTGCAACAGCGCCACCTATACACGCTCGGACGGCGGCCCTCCCACCCAACAGGTGGCGGGTACGCGCCGCCCGCAGCTCCACCTATCCACGCGCGAACGGCGGCCCGCCAGCCCGACAGGTGGCGGGTACGCGCCACCCGCAGCGCCACCTACACCAAGCGGAGGTGCGGTCGGCGGCGGCGGCGACGAGGGCGCATCACTTTCGGCCATGTCAGCGCCCCGCTCCCAGCTGCTCGCGCTCATGCTGGCTGCCTGCCTGGCGCGGCAGGACTCAGCGCTCGCGGCTGAAACCGCCGCTCCTCTGCGAGGTCACGGCGGCCCTGGCGGCTACGGCGGCTACGACCTCCACGGCGCGGCAGCCGGGATAGCGGCCAAGGCGGGGTACGGCGGCGGCTACGGCGGTGGCTACGGCGGTGGCTATGGCGGTGGCTACGGTGGTGGCTACGGCGGCGGCTACGGCGGCGGCGGGGATCTGGTGGCGGCGGCCGACGGCGGCGGCTATGGCCATGGCTACAGCTCCTCCTCCTCTTCCTGCGACTGCGGCGCTTTCGACATGCTCGGCCTGTTGTCCGGCGGCGCCGCGCTCGCCGCGCTCGGCCTGTTCGTCGTGCTCCAGGCGCAGGGCGGCGGTCGGCAGCTGCCCGCCAGCTGGCAGCTGCCCGCACGACTGCAGCTGGCGCTGCGGGATGCTCTGCCGGCCGACACGCTGGCCGATCGCGTCACGAACGTCACCTGTGACGCCGCGCGCCGCCTGGAGTCGGGAGAGGTGACGCTGGGTCTGTCACTCGCTCGCTCGGTGAGTGACGGTGCTGGTAGCACGACGGGACGCCCGCTGCTATGGTTTGTCGGGTGCCGTTTTGCAGCGCAGCGTTGTCAGTCAAAAGCTGTGGCAAACAACCGGAAATGTCTGCGCGAAATGGCAGATAATTCGGGATTTTCACCACTTTTACGTGCCTTGGCCGGGGGGGGGGGGGGGATTGCCGGCCCAGGGCAGTCTGACTTCCAAGCGTCTTGGGTTTGCAAAACCGCATTCACTCGCTTAGTGGGCCCATATTTGTGCTCAGTTTGATGGTTTGAAATGTTTCTTTCTTTCATTTTTTAAATCTAGCCTTGATTCCCGCGTAGATATACAGGGGAGATTTGACATCAATGTCAGACCCTCATTTGCTTCCAAGGGTATTTTCAAAAACACCTATTGGCTTCTCCTTTCGAATTTAAAAATTGGTTAATACATTGCAGGGTGCGAGCGGAATAACCATGTCCTAATCTTCAAGGGTGCATACCACCACCTCAACCACCCGCCAACTAAGAAAGCTTGCTGTCACGAGGTGGCAGAGATACCGGCCTAGTCAGCCAGGGTGGTATCGTTATGAGCTTGCGGAACATAAAGTGGCGGAGAGACACAGCAGCATGCACGCCCATACATATTCAGATCATCTCCCCCTCCCCCCTCTCTCTCTCTCTCCCTCTTCTCTGTCCTTCTATCACAACCTATGGTAAACAAAAAATATTTGATATAATCATGACAGGGCGGATCATAAATACCTCCCAAGAACAATGGCATACGAATAATTTTGATCTGTCGTGACGTTCTAACTATTCTACCCCAAAGTGGTGTTACGTGGCACTAAACCTTTTGATCCCGCCATTTCGGAGCGACTGCCGGTGTTGCCTCGTGGTATTTGACGGCGAGGGTCTGCGTCTTTCGCCCCGTTTCATGCGAAATTCAGGGCCTCCCAGCGTTTTCTCTATCGTTTCAAAACGCATGCCAGCGCTTTTCGGAGATTGTCAGGGGTTTCCGGTGACTCTCATGGTTTTCTGTAACAATGCAGAATAAATGTCCCTGCTTGCCTGCCGTTTCCTTACGATTTTCTTCCGTGCCTCGTTTCAGAGCCGCCGCCAACATCTATACTACCGGCTCACGGCGTATGTCAACGTTTTCCTCTAAGTTTTAGTACAGCTGCCAGTGTTTTTCTTGTCCCTCGACACTGGACGTTTCCGTCGTTTCCCATGAGGCCGCCGACCTTTTAGCCAGCATTTCCACGTCGTTTCAGCCCGGCTGTCCCAACTTGCGGAGCGGCGTCCCCCCTTCCGTTCCCGGAAGTTGGGACTTTCGACCTTTCTAATGCCGTTATAAAGCGTTGTTAATGCATGTTAAGGATATGTGAAGTTTTCCTTGCCGCATCAGATGACATTCCAGTGTTTCTCTGACGTTTCAGGGCAGCTATCAGCCACTGTTGTCAGGACATCAATCGTAAGAGTTTCCCGTTGTCATTTCAGCACAATTGTCGGTGATTCCAAACCACCTGTCAACGCTTACTGTCATTTCCGGACACCTGCAGTTAGCGTTCCAGACCGACCAGACAGACGAGATGCCCGACCGCCAGTGTTCGCTCGGTGTCGTTTTCGCCTGACTGTCAGTGTACTCCCGCTGTCGTTTCAGAATAGCCGTTCGTATTCGCCCGCTGTCGTTTCAGGACAACCGTTCGTATTCGCCCGCCGTCATTTCAGAACAACCGTCAGTGTTCTCCCGCCGTCCTTTCAGAACCACCGTTCGTGTTCTCCCTGTCGTTTCAGAGCGACTGCTAATGGTCGCCCGCTGCAGTTGTGGAACGACTGCCAGTGTTCTCCCGCTGTCGTTTCAGAGCGACTGTCAGTGCTTCGCCGGCATCGTCGGCGCCCTGGCCGGGTTCGCCGCGCTGGCCGGTTTGATCGCGTTCGCCCTTCAGCTGGCGGCAGCCGCCGGCGGCGGCAGGTCACTCGCCGCTGATATGGGTCAGATGCCGCCTGCCCGAGGTCAGTGACGTTATCAATGGACCATACTGGACCGAGCGGGCGCGTTGATGTCGGTATCATGTCTGCCGTATGCGTGACACCGTCAAAGGAGATCGAAAGGACACAAGCATTAAAAAAGCGCGAGTCAAACGATGATAGTAAACATGTTTTTAGCACTGTAACCAAACGTCGTGCGTTTGGGAACAGGAGCCTATTTCATAAGAGCTTGCTGTGGAGAAACGCCACCCCAATAGGAAGGTCCCATTTTCACGGAATAATTGAGATGAGGTATTAGTGTTTAGAAAGGGATCATTGTTCGGACTGCCATCCTTGTCCAGTGAATTGATATGTGCGCATCGTTTTTATCAGCTATTTCTCAACGAATTGCCACTGTCTTGACTTCTAGCGACAGCTGGTGATTTACTTGGTCGCGATGTCTTATTAGTATTCTATTCATATTATATCATTACATACAATATCATACAATATTAACGCCAGAGGATGGTGATAATTGTACTTCACCCTTAAAGTTCGACTTGAATGGAAGAACTTTACCGAAAGGATGACGCGTCATGTAATGCCACGGCAGCCATGGTCAAGCCTGACTCTCTTGGCCATCGGCCAAGCGAGTCAGGCTTAGAAACGTTTTAGAAGCACGGCTTCTAAGAAACAAGCCTCGTTGGAAGGCAGATGAACATTAATGTTTGAGCTTCTCGGCTGTTTTATCAGTGGGACACCCCTGCTTGGCCTACACTCTCGTAAATAAGAAGTTTTTCATCGCGATATCATTCGAGTTTTAGCGATAGTTCATCAGTCGGCGCGTATCCTTGTTGAATGAATCAGATAAATCAATATTTGGATAAAACGTTCACGTGTTGTATTCGTTTGCCCGTGGTTATCATGAGATCCAACAATTAAGTCACACAGGCACAGCAGTTTAATGCACTAATGTCGTTTTAAAAACGGAGTTGTGTATCTTTCCTGGGTGCAAGTTTGTCATAATGGACTACATGCTGCACAATATTCAAATTTTGATAGCCGCTCCACCTAAAAAAAAAAATATCTGACCGCATGAATGCACAAACACCTTTTACAACACATGTGTATTTCAAGGCGTTAGATATTGCGCGCTTTTAGTTGGCGAATGTCTGCTCATATTTCAAGGTTTGACCGAGTCAGGGAGTTCGTAACTGGTCATCAGTACATGGGCACGCGTTATGCCTCACGCTAGACAAGTCATGAAGTGTGTTTATTAATCCAAAATGCATCGTATGAATCAGTACAGAGCAAACACACACACACACACACACACACACACACACACACACACACACACACACACACACACACACACACACACACACACACACACACACACACACACACACACACACACACACACACACACACACACACACACACACACACAAACACACACACACACACACACACACACACACACACACACACACACACACACACACACACACACACACACACAAACACACACACACACACGCACACACGCACATCGTACCGTGGAAGTTTTACACAGCCCACCATGTCGGCCCCCCAGCCCCGCAATTTTCTCCAGGTAAATAGCCGTCTTTTGCGCCACGCCATGTCACAAGTCACAAGCCATACACTAGCTGGAAACGTCTGCGATGAATGTGCAAGTCGTAACATTGTCAGATCTTCCGCAGAAGCAAAACAAAATCAGTGGCTCTTGTGCATTCGTCAGTCATATGGTGGATGGACCGCAGCGGCAACGAAGCGCGCTGCTGCAGCAGGTGACTGAAGCCCGCATGACCCGACACAGATCCATTCTGCCCCCGCCGCCGCGTCACAGGTTCGCAGGACACCCCGTTAGATAGCGCAGCTGACGCCGCCGTCTCCGCACCGCCTCGCGATTCCTCAGCTGGGATCTGGGGATAGCACCTATTCCCTGGAGCTGGCTGCGGCGCGCTTACGCATCAGCCCCGTGCCAACACCCGGCCGGGCGTCCGCGCGGCGCCGCCAGCGAGGCGTGGCGACCTCGCGACCCGTAGCGGGCCGTGAGAGGGCCGCCGGCGGCTGCGGCGCGCGTGCCTGCCTCTGTTAACGCCGCCGTCTGTCCGCCGGCGACACCATTCAGCGCGGGCTCCGTCCGACCCTGCCGCCATTCAGCGCCGCCGCCTGTCGTCGCCGCTGCTCGGCGGACCGTCAGGCTGGCAGCGGACCGCGAGACACGCGAGGAGGCGGAAGCGGCGCGCGGGTGTAGAGGCAGTTCAGTCGAGGCTCCAGCCCACACAACTTTGGGAAGGAACTGGCTCAACCCCGGAGAAAGACCTGTTTTTATGTATTTTGGGGGTAAATTTTACCATTTTCCTGCTGAGCCCCTTCTCCCTAACCGACTTTGCTGACCTAAACCCCTGCAGTGGTGAGTGTCCGTCGAGAATCGGGGCGCCGGTGCGTGGTGGTGCGAGGACGCGGCGGAGACGACATTGGCAGGTCTGCACACTAGCCGCGCTGTGAACCTTAGTGCTGAATGCCAACCATGCCAGCACCAATGCCGTGAACGCAAACCAAAAGCCGTCCGAGCTCTCGAGACCACACCTGATTGGTTGTCGGCAGCCTGCGTCCTTCAAACAGCCTGCTCCCGTATGCTCCCACTTCACGGGCACGAAACTATATTGCCGCCGACTTCTACGCCCTGCTCTACCTATTCCAGGATCGTCGGCAACCGAGACGATGTTTGACGTCACTCTGCTACGATTGGTGTCTGAGTCTGACGTCACCTGCCTGCCGTACCAACTCTGCCGCATCAACACCGGGGCGGCGTCTGTTGGCAAGACATTCTACACCGTGGTGCATCTAGCCAGGTCAGATGACACTTGACAGCAATATAGGCTCAGTAAGAAATATCCTTCTGGGCATCCTGATAATGAGGTTTGGCATCCCGTCGTTCACATACTACCTTAATGCACACTTCACCATTTCTCAAAATTCCCACACCTTGCACCAGCGCATGTGACGTAGCGTTTTGGCATACGAACGTTGCAATGTCGCACCGTGATCAAGCGCTGGTGCAGGCAGTTGTGTATCTTCCGGAGGACCCGCACACACAGAGCGCAATGGATATTTTGCATTCCATTTGCACAACCATGTGTCAATCGCCGATTGGCTTAGGCCATCGATCAGACCCCCCGCCCCGCCCCCCCCCCCCCCCCCCCACCGCGCACATCGCCGATCGCACCGCTATCTACCGGGCGCTATTTTCCGTATCGTGTGGTATGCACAGTCTGGCCAGATCCCGTCTACTGATCGCCGCAAGGAAGCCGTTTCGTCTGAAGAACCGACAGCGCCTCTACCAGGCTCCCCTTGTTTCACGCAGCGCTGCCTCCTTGTCATGCAGTTTTTCTACCCTCATCTGGATCTTATGTTTACTGACGAAGTACTTGTTCAAGTCATTCACTAGGCGTCGGCTTCCTGCTTTGATAGTTTTCGGATTCAACATTTAGCTTCCAGACCACGGGGTTGCGTTGTTTTGACTGACGCCTGATCTGCTTGCTCCCGAAGTAACTCCGTGCGCCTCAAGGTGCCTGTCTCATCGATGATTCCACACAAGGCAGAGATCTGCCCAGAATCGCCGAGAAATCAGATAGGTGGTAAACAGATGTTCGAAAAATCTTGCTGTTGTTTTGCGTATTGGGCATCCGTCGTCAATTTTTACTCTTGATATGAGCATAGCTTGCAAACGAACATAGCAAACGAACAAACGAACACGAGCAAACGAACATAGCTTGGTGTAGTATTTTCAATTGAAACCTCTTTAATTAGTTATCTGTAGTGCCTGCGCTTGCACGATTGTCCACTGTTTTCCAGCGAAGGTTTTCTGCCAGCTGCAGGTCTACTGTGCCTTGTTCCTGGAAATTACTAGGCCAGCGAACCTCAGCTGTCACTTGCTTTTTGCACGATTAGTTGTTACTTTTGTAATTCGACAAAGCCTTCCCAAAGGTGGTCCACTCATCCGGCCCTCCTTCCTCCGCTTCCTAATGTCAGCATCCGTATAGCTGGTTGCGCACCTCCGGTATTGATGAGGCTATTGCATGCAGAATAAAGAAGTCCCATCTGCGGAACTTCGCCTGCGCATTAAGAAAATACATAAGCACGTTGCTCTGTTTCCTTAATCAATTTGTTTTTAAGGAACATAATGTTTGTTCCGTTAACTTTTCTCACGAAAATTTTGTATGAAGTCAATCCACTCGGATTTCCTCGTTGAACCAATTGCCTTTTGTCAGATATTGGCCTGCTCTCTCTCTCCCTCTACATTTCCTCAGCTGAACCAAAGCTGTTAGTACCTCTTCCTGTCTGCAGTAGCGAACATTTAGTAGGTCATGTGTACTATACATGAAAAATTAAGTGGAATTGAAATAAAGGCGGTGAGAGGAGGGAATGCCGCTAGTGACGCTGTGCTCTGAGACGATCTTTCAGCTGTGGTCACATCCTCGCCACTATGATCTTAACTTTTCTAGCAATGGATGAACAGGAACTTGCAACCAAGTTTCATATCATAAACAAGCGAAATCCGTGGGAAAGCGCTTTACATTTAACTGAGGTATCCGTTGCGTGGTGATGACACTGAAAATTTGCGCAGACACTACTCGGGGTCACAGGTCACGCTGGCCAATAGGTCATTTTCAGATCAGACTCCTGGAAATCAGTCCAAAGGTGGGGTGATGGCTGTATGTCTCTGCCACTGAATGATCTATATCATGTCGATATGTGATCTGATGTACGACACATAGTTCCTGAAGAAATCTGGCGAGTTGGTACGGATTGGGAAAGTCTAGGGATAGGCTGCTGCGTTGCGAGTGTCGCCCATCACAGACACTTCTTAAAATGGCTGAAGATTGGGACTGGATACCGCTGTAATAATTCTAGGTGCCCGTTTGCTGTACCTGTGATAAGTCTAGGTGCCCGTTTGCTGTACCTGTGATGAGTCTAGAATCTAGACTCATCACAGGGACAGCGTCTGATGCCTTTGTTTGCGTTTGGTGTTCAGAAGAGCACGGAAGAGTCGCGTCAATCGTACAGCACCGCGTAAACGAACTCATCACCAGACAGCCAACTGGGGCAACTCAGCCTCTGCCCTCGTATTTAAATCGCTTGCTTCGTTTTTTGTACTATTTTAAATACTCATCACAGACCGAATTCTGCATGGCTTTTGTCAACAACTAAGAACTTACTTCACAAACACTACTGAAGCGCACGCATCGTATAAGTGTTTTGTGAGGCTTACCAACAAAATATTGCGTTTGTTATGCCATTTCTAACCATCAACGGACGTGTTTTGTTGAAACCTCAATGTGCTGTTCACGTTTCAGCTAACAGCATCGTCTTCTCGCCTCAGCTCCTCCATATAGTGCGCTTACGGCCATATATTTCCAGCTTGCCGGTATCGTGGTTGCTGAGCAAGACGGACCGGCCGGAGCTCTCCTTCGACCGGCTCTGCAATGGCCTGCGGGCGTCAGAGGCCGGCCTGTGTCAGTCGCGGTACCCCCAGTGTTCGCCGGCACCCTCGGCAGCGCCGGTCCAGGCGGCCCGCTGACAAACGCCGAGCCGGCGCCCGCTGGAACCGTTCGGTAACGAAGCCGAACTCATCACGCTAATGCTGTTCTGGCATTATATTCAGCTGGTAGTCCAACGTGATGCGCTGCGGCTCATCCGCGGCCACCGCCGTCAACATAAGGGTGTTGTTCTCACCAATTCAGGGTATTCAGAGCGGCATTGAGAGCACTTTCTGTGAGTTTGCTTCGGCAGCATGCGTGTGGCAAAAGCACCTGTGCAATATTTTAATGTACGCCTTACGCATGGTGTTTATCGTCACACGCAGTTGACACGCCATGACTTTGTGACATGGCGAGCAAGACAGTTTGGCCTAGTGACGTTCTTGTTAATCACCAGTTTATTACAATACATATTTATCGAAAACGTCTGCAATGGTTTAACACGCGCCCGGGTGGCCGCCTAGACACCCTTCGCTTGGGTGGGGGTGCTGGTTCAATTTGACCCCCCTGAGATCTCGGGAACTAAGAAAGCTAGAGACGCTAAATTTACAGGGTATAATGACCTGTACGTAAACTCACTCAGGTCAAAGGTTCAGGTTAGTACGTCATGACATTGGGGTCAGAACAGGTCAAACCAGGTCAAGTTCCAGGTTGGTCTTCAAAATGCCCCCAGAACCTAGATAGCCGTTTCTAAGCAAAAGGCAAATTATCATTCAAGGTCGTTGACCTTGTTTGACCTTTTTAAGGCCAAGGCGGCTAAAATCATACAAGATTGCTTTGAGTTTTGCATTCGACTAAGCGACAAAGATTACGCTAAGCAGTATGTTCCTAAAACAAATTGTTGACCTGAGTCATTTTATGTCAATGACCTATCCTGACCTCTAAGAAGTTCCATAAAAGATGTATAATGCGGTTCCTGCCACCAATAAACTCGAAATGAGCGCCAGAAACTAACCCATACAGCAAGCCCTAGAGAAACAAAACAGGTTGGTTTTGACCTTGGTGTGACCTTCATACCTGACCTTTGGTCAACGCAATTTACTCATTCAACTGTTGTGTTGCCTAAGAAAGCATCCCAGAGATGTATGGCTTCGTCTAACACTCCGTTTTTGGATCAGGTTGAAGGATTCCCTAGAAATTGCCTTCGCTGGAACCATGGTCTGACTTTGACCTGACATAGGTCAGCGACCTTACAAGGTACATTTGATTTTTTTATGTTAAGCGATCTGCTATTTAATTGTCTATAGCTATGCAAAATTTGTCGCGACCACGCCGCGCCGTTCGGAAACCATTCTGGAAAAACCTTCGGGGGGGGGGGCAAGTTGAACCCCCTACCCGAGTACGTGTTAAATGTGCGTCGCGTGTCTCCACCGATATCCGTATGAACGCATGCGCAATACTCACATTTAGCATATGGGGCCCAGGAACATTGAAAATCGGGCTGTGAGGAAAACAAACATGGCTCTTTTCACAGGGGCCTTCCATTCTCGGACGGAGCTAGGCATGAAACTCATTCATAAATCATGGGACCTGTGTTTAACAAAGGCGAAGCCAAGTTTTTTGGGATGGTGTCGTTACTATAGCCGGGAGTTGTCTTTCATGATCAATATTGATCAAGGTCAGGCTTCCTCATTATCATCTCCACAACATGTGTAAAAATGCTAATTAAACATAGCCCCACTTGACTGTTCTAATGATTGTCCATTAGGACAGTCAAGGGGAAAACCTGTCCTACTGTCCTATCGGACGGCCACCTTAAAGACACAGTATCACAACATAAAGGAAGTCGCTGGTGGTCACATTCTACGAGCGCGTCCTGCAGGCCGCTGGGTCGAGTGGTGAACGTGTGAACTGGAGCCGTCCCTCCTCCTTCCCTCACTCTCCGTCGCCACGCCCGCAGAGCCCACACCACACGCCTGCCATGTCGGACCTTGTGCTCAGCTGGTGTTCAGGTGAGCAGGTCAGGAGTGACGTCATCAGTGACGCGTGTTCCGACACAGCGTGGAGCCTATCGCACTCACCTCGGGGCATGTCCTGATCACGTGACCCCTCCCCGCCCGTAATCTGTCCCCACGAAAAGGTACAGAACGCCTGATGTTGATCCGAACCACCGAGCTCCGCGCTGTTGTGGCAAACCTATCGTCTTCACGTGGTGAGTGTAAAGTTCTGACGTTGACAATAATCGCCCGTAAAGACACCAGGATGCTTTCATTAAACGATGTTGATAGAAAAACGTAGGTCACGTTGCAAACACTTTGTTTTGACACAACAAAATTCTGAGTTTTTGCAACATACCCAACGGTTCCCTTACAACACCGTTTCACCCATATCTCTTAGCCGGTATATTGAACGTCGATTCCTCTCAGCAAAAGGAATCCAATCTCATAATGCCGAAAAACCAGGAGCTCAAAGCTTTTCTTGCGTGCATCGGCTTCACATCCATGCTTTGTTATGTAAGGCTCAGAGGCCGGAAATTATGCTTGGTAATGCTGAGACCAGGCCTGGCGATGGACGAGGGTTCGATGTGACATCCCATGGTTGGAGGAATGACCGCGAACCGGGTTCTCGAGGCTCAGTGGCGGACGGTGAGCCGATCTTGGTGAAAAGATAATCTTTAAGTCTCCAGGTCATGTGTTTGTAATGAGATATCGGTGTCGTTTTGCGAAATGAACCGCATTGAATTGAAGCTTTATGAAGACACAATGCTGTCACGAGAGATTTCATGCCACAAATTACGATCTCTGCCCAGAACCGCATACAAATTAGTTGCAAGCTTTGCTTATGAAGGCTTTGTAGCCAAGTGCTGAATAGATTCATGTTTATAATTCGCTCTGATCCTGAACGATGACCTTAATAGTATAGCATTGTTTCATCAGTGTTTAAAAACAAAATCCCAGATAAACACGCTCTCCCGTTACCAAAAGCCGCATGTCCCTGAGAAAAGGAGTATTGAGCAGCTACCTGGCAGCTACCTGGCTACCAGTTTAGCAACGCTAGCCGCAAATGACATCTACCAAAGCATGCGGTACCCAGGCGAGGTGTCGCAACACCTGCGAGATCGTGCCACTGTGAGGCGTTCCTACGCCGTATACATCATGGTCACGGTCGTCACGGCCTACGTCACGACTTACTCCCAGGTCTCACGAATTTCTCCGTGTTTCCCATCACCAACAATTGCACGCAATTTGCAACCTGTGACGTCAGAGGTAAGTGCGCCCCAACACTTCCTATGTCTTGGAGGGCAGTCGCTTGTGTATGACGCAGGCTGCTGCGACGTCATAGGTAGCAGCTCAGGTAGGCACTTTGCCAATGGTGACCGCTGACGTCCTCGGTTCTGCGCTGGTTACGCTGGAGCCTCGGAGCCTTGTCACCGTTTGAGTGGGGCAAGCCGCGCCTGGACACCAGGCGCAGCGAAACGGTTCGGACGCGGCCGAGTCCAGATCAGCGGGCTGAAGTGGGGGGGGGGGGGGGGGGGGGTCTCGTGGACTTTGGCGCCTATACACAGTGTCCATCAATTGGGAGGCCCTGGTACCTACGCTTGTTTCCCTCAGAGCATTAGCCGTTGATCTCGGTGAGGTTTGTATCGTCCTGATCACAAATCGTGGAGTAAAACTAAGGACTGACCGGCACCCAATAGCCTCTGCATACGATATGCTGAAACAAGTGCTATTGACCTTTTTGAAAAGCTGCGTACTAATTTTTAGTAATGCACACATCGGGTCAGAAAAGCCACGGCGAATAGTGTGTGAACGATCCGCAGTGATTACATAATATCGAGTCCCTTTGTTGCAGTAGGTTTTGCGCAATTGTTTGCAGAACAAATTACGCACATAGGCTTCTGCATCGGTGGGGAAAAAAACTTGATCCGGCATAGCGAACATACAACGCCTTGTGAATCGTCCTTTCGTTTGGTTGGAGCGAAACAAAATATTCGTTGTTTCGTCGGACCTAAAGTTAACTCAAGTTCTGGTTGTCGCACATCCCGACCCCGAATATGGATTAGTTTAACACTCGCCGTGAAGGGCACGACTGTGCAAATAAGACAAAAATAGCCGAAATCGGCTACGCGGCTACGGCTACGGTTACGGTGCGGCTACTAACCGGCTACGGAGCGCAGACGAGGACCCGATGCTCAGCCTGTCACGATAGCTGTGCTTCGTAGACAGCAGGACCGAACAGGCGGTAGCGGCGCAGTGCTGCCGCCACTCTCTTGTAAGGATGGTTAGTGTCAAGTGTGGAAGCCATCATTGAAGCATCAGTCGACACAGGGACTGGCAACGGACTTAATCGCGGAGGGGGACGAAACGTTTTGCGGCGCACGTCAGGTACCCTTACAGTTGACCTCGTGCTCAGTGCCACAAAAATCCCACTTTATCGGAGATTGTCATGTTGGGCTCTGATGCCTCGCTGCGAGTACCTCCCCGAGCTGAGGCCACCTCCAGATGGGGGAGGGGAGGGGGGCATAGCTTCAAAGGCCCTCCCTCGGCTACCTGCACGTTAGTTAATCGGACCCAGAAGCAATCGATCGCTCTGTCATTTCACGTCGAGTGGTAGTGATGATTTTCCCCTTCGACGATGATAGAAATGGAGCCTCCCTCCTTTTTCTCCGTCCCACCGCCTTTCTGGGTGAGTCAGATGTAGGTAGCTAAAGAACGTCAAAACAATTGGCATTGTTTCTAAAATGGTTATTGAGCTTCAAAGGCATTTTTGAACTCTTCAGGACGTGCTTTCCGTGCATCAGCGCAGATATTTTTAATCATCCGAGTGATCCCCCCCCCAAGAATCAAGGCTGTAGCCTCACATCTCTTTCACGGAACCAATACCCCCCCCCCCCCCCCCCCCCAATGTCGGGTCGGATCCTGCGATGCCCCGTCAACCACGATGCTAACGACATTGGCAAGCAGGCCTAAAAAACCTGGCCTCCTGTTAATCTCAGGTAGGAGCTTCGACCCTCCCCAAACATTTATATGAGACCCCAATCCTGCCTTTTATGCAGGCATGTATTGCGAAACTCATCTGGTGAACGAACAAGACCAATCAGGCGTGTGTATCAAGACCTCGACTTGGCACATGCTACGGTGGCGCCCCAATGCTCAGTTTATTCACTCGCCGACAGATGGCAGTCAAGCAATGACTCATTTTGGCCAAAACCACTAACGCGACTGAAACGCTCTAATCACACGCTCGAACTGCATCGATTTCATATTCTGAATGCTGTGAAAACGTTTGATAAGGTGGCGCTTCCTTAAACAATTTTTGCCTCAAACTCGCAGAAAGCTGCGGCATATAAGTCTGCTAAAGATTATGAGTATCCACCGTGCGCAATCGTGCTTTGCTGTGCTCTTCGCTGCTACAATTCTTTAAGTTTCTATTTTAGCGGTGTTCTTATGTAACATGAACACGCAAAAACGTTACTTTGTTATGACCATGCTGGCGTCATAACGCTGCATACGATGAAAAACGCGAGAGTGGCAATATTTGATATCCTCGGAATCTATTCCGTAATTAATGTGATCGGACTTGCTAGGTTGTAAAACTGCTTAAGGAAAGACTAAATTTCTGTCCGTTACGAAATTAAGAAAGTAAGAAAGCCTGTTCGACGGGCTCAATCCATTTAATATGAATGTCTGGTTCTCCGGCATGTTGGCAATTCGAGATGACGAGGCCTATTTACGACCGCGATGCATATGCCTTTGATGCTTTTAATGGGGGAAACGTCAGATGGCTTGTTGCCTTGTCGTTAGCGAGCATATGGCTACATAAAGACAGGAAGAAAGCTTATGATGCATAGCCCGGTCAGCCAGGTTGAAACATTCCGTTCAAGTTCCATCCCAGTTGGCAACCATGAGGGCATTTCTAACCGAACAAATTGGAATACCGTATAATCGTAGCTTTGATCCCGTTCACGAGACACCGCGTGGACAGGGTGCTTCGATGTACACGTCATGCCGTCCTGTGTTGCCACCAGGGTCACGTGACCCAGGTGGCCGAGGGTTCGGTAGGGGTCGGGCCGCGCGGGGTCAGATCTTGGTCCTCGTATGCACTTAGTCGCCAGTACGGTACACAGGGCGTTGTGCCGCGCCATCTGAGGTCAGCCGGCGACGTGGGCATACGCTCCGTGTGACACTCACCGCGGCTTGCGCGCTAAATGACCGACTGTCTTCACCTTTCTTGTAATCGTCACGTTGTCGTTATGCAAGTCTGTACATTGACTCAGGCGCGGTGATAATTACAAGCACTTTTCTTCAGAAGTGACGCATCGTGTTTTCACCGTCCCTGCAGCCATACATAATGTCCGTTTTTCATCTGGTGGTATGTCCCTAACTTCCCTCAACCCGCTCGTTGGTCCACGATATTCTCGAAGATCTGCTGCATTTGGACCTCAGCGGGTTTTGGCTAGCTGATCCTGTAATAGTTAGGACATAAATTGAGATGTGCTCGAGGCCAACCGCCACGAGCTTCGCATTTAATGCATCCCCGGAAACCGTTGCAGGCATTACTTGCAAGTTTACATTGTGGGCTTATTAGCATCTAAGCGCCAGACAAATACAACCTGAGGATATTTTCACCCAATACTGTTAACAAAAGTTGAAACCTAACTCAGAACTACGGTCTTCGATGTGATATCTCGGCCACAATGGTCAAAATGGTAGAACTTACAAAGCATTTACTTCTCATGGCAAGAGTACTGCAAGGTGAAAACTAAAGTGAGCTGTTCAAATCGCACAAATCACGTCTAGCGAATTGAGCCAGTCACAAGCGCAAGCGAATTGAGCCAGTCACATCTATGACCCCACACAGCAGCTCCTCTCACTGCGTCGGAACGTCCCTCGTGCATACATCTAGTGGACGGAGGTGCTCGGATGGTTAACATTCCAGCACAAATTTACGCCAAGCACAGCTAAACATTGTTGTATTTAAAGGGAATATTTCACATTTGAAGATATTGAAGCAAGCATTCGATATGATGAAACAAGCATACTTTCAGCTTAAGGCGTACTTCAAAGTGGAAAAGACTGCTCTAAACAGCACGATTCTCTGTTTAGTATATACGCTCCTCAATGCATCATGGTTTGATCGCGTCTCGCACCCTGCACAACATCGATTCAGAGCTAATTAACGGCCCTTATACCCGGAAATGGCGCTCACGAACGCCAGGTATAAACGCCTCGACAATTATATTGTTCTTGGCCTTGATTGCCGCACGGTTTATGGAATGGCATGATTTGAATGACGTTATTTTGACGTCATTAAGGCCAGGGTGGCTTTGAAACACTCTTCCCGATATACCCCTACCTATTTTCGCGAACCTGTAGCTCAGAAACTGGGGGGTTTAGTTCATAAGAAGAGTAGGACTGTGTACAGCACCGAGTGGTTTTCAGGATGATTATTTCAGTTCAAAACCCCATATCAATGTGGAACACTCCCTTTAAGCGCAGTAAGACCCGACATTTCGACACAAAAAGAGCAAATTGAGATAATTTACGCGTATTTATTAAGTCTAAGTATTGCGAAGGCTGTGATTATTTTAGGCAAACACTAATCACCCTTAACTGAACGGTGCATCCGTGTAGATGTAATGAGTCTATCGCAAGAGATTGAAGCCGAAGCGTTCTGCAATCGGAACAACTTGCCAAAAATGTCCCTCGGGTAGGCCGTGGCCTTTTACCCACCGAGGCGGCAGTTCTCTTAACGCATATCGAGGCAACCAAAACATTAGTGATAGCTGATATAGCTTGTGGCTGTGCCCAAAGTATTTTTTAACTCAGTTGTGTTCGGTGGATAATGGTCATCATGCACTGAACTACATGCTTGAGTTGCTTCCATGGTCTGGTCTCACTCGGTCTACAGCACATCTCTCTCGGCCTACAGCACAATTTGTGTTTCAAAACGCAGCCTTTGTTTGGATAATGATCTATTAGTAAGATGGTTCACCCATGGGAAAGCAGGGCTGTGGTCACTTGGTACATTGTCAACAGAACGTCCACCCACGCCGTGCAATCGATCTCGCGCCCACTGGCATGATCGCCGAGATCTACCATCGCAAAGATCTTCACTGAACATCTGCTAGTTTCTGGTTTGTGGCCGACAGAGTGCGGACGGCTGCGCACATTTGCTCCACGCCCATCGGGACGACCTTTGTTCCCTCCTCCGTTAAAATGTGTTACTCCCGTTCCGCTGTGACCCCGGGAGGTCAAGGCTTTGACGTTGCTGCCACCCACGTTCTTGAGAGTTTTACGCTTATAAATTTGTTTTCGTTTTCATAGATAAGAGTGTAGTAATAACCTTATTGCTCGGAGAAAAAAAGGATAATGGAGATATAGATGGCTTGATTTTCTACAACATGCCTATATCAAAACAACAGCATATATATATATATATATATATATATATATATATATATATATATATATATCTATATATATATGCCTCTCTCTCCCTGAGTCTCTGGGCTATTATCCAGCGCTCGCTCTCTCTCTCTCTCTATCTCTCTCTCTCTCTCTCTCTCTCGCTCTCTGAGCCTTTCTCTCTCTCTCAGCTCTCTCTCTCTCTCTCTCTCTCTCTCTCTCTCTCTCTCTCTATCTCCTCTCTCTCTCTCTCTCTCTTATCTCTCTTCTCTTCTCATTTGTTATGTTTGGATTATAAACAATGTTGCTGAAATCTCGACCAATCTATATGTCGTGTCCTGCGTATTATATATATATTATATATATATATATTATATATATATACATTATAATATATATATATTATATATATATATATATATATTGTGTGTGTGTTGTGTGTGTGTGTGTTGTGTGGGTGGTGTGTGTGTGTGTGTGTGTGTGTTGTGTGTGTGTGTTGTGTGTGTGTGTGTGTGTGTGTGTGTGTGTGTGTGTGTGTTGTGTGTGTGTGTGTGTGTGTGTGTGTGTGTGTGTGTGTGTGTGTGTGTGTGTGTGTGTGTGTGTGTGTGTGTGTGTGTGTGTGTGTGTATCATATCAAATCAAGTGATATTAATCCTATCAGTTATACCAAAGGTATATACTCCGTAAAAGGCGTGACTGCAAACACCGTACCGGACGACGGAACCTGCAGTTTTCTGTCGGTTCACCTAAAACTCAGGAGGCATTCGGCACCGCCCATAATTACTATCACAGTCTGCATTTTGAACGGCCCGTGTGTCATGTATGCTATATTCAGTTACGAAGGAAAACGTGGTGGAGTTTTCGAATTTATATGATTATTGGTCTCCTTTTCAGCACTCGATTCTACTTGGTGTGATTAATTTGCTGAGTTTCGGCTCGAATGTGGATCATGCCCGTGTTGGGGTGTCGTAATGTGGTATGCCAGTATGAGGACAAGGTTGTTGTGCATCACTGAAAGGTCGCAGTCGTGTGGCCCATATCCTGGGTTCAGGTGTATACTTCGCTGACTAGAGTAAAAATGTACATCTTGTTGAAATTTTGTGCTTTTTTCGAGCAAAATAGCACCGGATTTACTAACACTCAATCCCGGGATTTCAAGTTTTAAAACGTAAGGAGAAGAGCTTTTATTGTCCTCATACAATGCTTTCTCTGCTACGTTTTGCACACAACAATACAACTAGTCACCTCGCATCTGCGTTTAAGAGCGCGCTAGTTTTTGTATATAGCTATGAAAAGCATAGCCAGAGGTTTCTGATAATTACACACGTCAAGATACCGTGGAATAATCCTCTCTCTTTAGGTATGGGAATGTATGCAGCCCTGGATCCGGGGGGGGGGGGGGGTAGGGGCAGACATTCTCCGTCAACGGATTAAGAGGGGATCAGCATAATGGGCAACAGCCATTAAGGGTCATCCGTCATTAGCTGGGGAGCTGCACCTTCCGGATAGACACCTCCCTCGGCCCTGGCCTCATCAAACATGGTTCCGGCCAACAACGCCTAGCTGCCCCGACCCTCTGCCCCCCCCCCCCCCCTTCCTATTCGTAGCCAACGACGGTTCGTCTCAGACGGCGCGGGCGACAAAAATGGGCGCCCAACGGGCGCCGATCAATGCCACGGCGCTCTGAACTGCGATCAGACCCTGCTGCTGCAGCGCAGGGGCAGCGAGCCACCAAACTGCGTTCGGACCCCGCTTCTGCAGCGCAGGGGCAGCGGGCCACCACCCAACTGCGATCAGACCCCGCTACTGCAGCGCAGGGACAGCAGGCCACTACCCAACTGCGATCGGATCACACTACTGCAGCACAAGTGCAGCGGGCTACCACCCGCCCCATCACCGCAAAAGACATCAGCGAACAGCAGAGCTGAACTACGGAGACATCAGTTCTGTGTCGGGGAGAGACTCTTCTGTTTGCGTGCATGTAGGGGAAAGCGGGGCAAGACGGACACCTTGACGTTTTTTTTTTAAATGGGAAGTTCATAAGCCTGTCCAGAAAGTCTTTAGCAGGTAGATATTGAAGGGTGATCAATTGTCTATCTCTAATAAAAGCGCTGGTTTGATATATCTTCAAGTTAAAGTGTGATCCTCCTAAATATCAGGCTATGTTTTTCCTCATTTTGCCCCTGGCTTGGGGCAAAACGAAGCAGTGTTCGGGGCAAAACGGACAAGTGATGAGATTGAATAAGCGAAATAAATAGTTTCAAAGTTATCCATTTTTAATGAAAACGCATCAATAAATGCATAGCTCGGTGAGTAGGTATTTATCTGGACATCCAATAGCTATATTTCTTAAGTTTGGGCTCTCATATTTTGTTCGAACCATCCCACTCCACATTCGTTTCCCCAGTCTGATCCCACCAATACAAGTTATAATGGCCAGCAAATGTGCATTACAGATTGGTATGAAGCGACAGCCATTGCTGCATGGTTTAAACACAGAACTAGAGGAACACAGCCCGGTGCTCACACAATGAGACGACAACGATCGAGTCTCAAACACACAAGTCATCGAGCAAAACTGGCTCAGGAAGATTCACGCGCTCTTCTCATCAATCCACTTCTTGGTCACTGTGAACGCAAAACGTGAAAAGAGCACAGCTTAGTGGACCCGTCAGCAGGTGCAACCTATGGCGAAACTAGGCAGCAGCCTGCCGGGTCATCCCGGCGCAGTTCGCACACGAATACGCACCCGTCCTCTTCAACAATCCCTGCACAGGCATCGTGCGCCCATTTATCGCAGAATGCACATCGCGACCAAGACTCGCTCGATTTGGACATGGAGAAGAAGGACCCGCAGAACAGACAAGCTACATCTTCTTCGTCCGAGGACTCCTCAAAGGTAAGCTTTCGCGGCGTGCGATTTTTTTTTTTGCTTGCGCTGCGGTTTCTGAGTTTCTACACTCTTCCTTTTTCTTTCTTTCGACTGACTTCTGTCGTCATTTCTCTTTCCTCCCTGTCTGCCTTCTTTTCCTTCGAGTCTCTTCTCGAGTTCCTCCTCATATGGCGTGCCAGTCAAGACACATGTTTTACCTTCCTTTCGTCCTTTACGTCTCTCCTCCCTTGAGTGCACTTTTGGCGCAGGGGGGATTTCACGGGGAGACGCATAGGAGCTTACGGGTGTGTCATTTTGGCCTTGCGGAGCATGGCTCGTTCCAGCTGAGCATGACGCTTCTAGAACGTCGTCTTCGTCATCGCTAGAGCTTGAGAAATCATCTGGCCGAGCCCCAGCGGTGAGCAACTTCGCCGGAGTTTCGGCATTAGTCGAGCTTTCCCTGTCCCTATATTCCAACCTGCTTTGCATCTCCGGCGACAGTTTCTGAGGATTCCCGAACGTTCGTGCTCACCCGAGACATCAACGTCAGAGGGCCCAGGCATGGGCAGAGGAGCTGCTACTGAGTTGAGACCCACTGGTGCGTCTGCGGTGCCGGTCCGCGGGATGTTCGCTGTTTCTGCCGCTGCAAAGTCTTCTTCGCCAAACACATGGCGGTTTGTGGGAAAGATTCCCGTGACTTCGAAGCTCTTCAACGCCGTCTTCACTGTTGCCGCCTGCACGTAGGCTGACCCGATCAGCTCCCCCATCTCATACAGTGTGATGACTTTACCAGGGTTGTTTCGGAGCCACGTTCTCTGACCTTGGAAGAAGAAGGTTCTGACGGGAAGCATGAACGTCCGGTCCAGTGGTTGAAAGCGGTGTGAGGTGTGCGGAGGAATGGTGAGCATCACCACACCTGTTTCCATGAACAGCAGGATGGCTGCGAGGCTCTTGGTGTGGCTGGCATGTCCATCCAGTATTAGGACTGGATCCTGTTTCGAGGGCTTCGCGTGCTGTATGCAATGGTCAAGCCATTTCACGAACAGCTCCTTCTGTATCCAACAAGACTCATGGTACAGCACCAGGGTACCTGGGGCAAGACCCTTCTCCAACTGCTGGTTGGTCCTCTTTCTTGGGAATATCACACCTGGAGGTATGTAGCTTCCCGCAGCGCTGATACACATCGCCCCGGTAACCAGCGTGCCTCGTTCCGCGGATGTCAGTTGGCCGACCTGCTTGCACCCTTTCCTCGCCAGCACCTTCTCTTGTTTTGTTGCGACCGTGTTGAATCCTGTTTCATCCACTTGTAGATGCGTGTGGGACCGAACTAGGCAGAATCCATCTGCGACTCAAGGCTGCCGAAGAACGCGTTGACATTGACTGACTTGAACGCCGCGGCGCGAGCAACGCTTGTGGCCTCTGGTGTCCTTAGTGAGACCGTGGGGTTCCTCTTGCGGAAGCACCGCTATCCACGCCTCCCCTGCCATCTTCTTCACCGTGTTGAATGGGTGAGTGATTTAGTTTCTGTCTGCGAACTCATATGCGAACTTCTTGAGGTCAGTCAGCGTTACTCCGAACATCCGGTTCTGGAGCTCCATTATGTGTTGTACCAAATCTCGCTCCTGGACTTCCGTGCAAACAGGTTTGTGTCGGACTCAGGGCCATCTCTGTGGCCTCTGTTACTGGCATTGCTCGTGCCTTTTTCAGCCGTCTGTCGAGAGTCGACTTCGGGACCAGAAAACGGCGTGCCGCTTCTTTGGTAGACATTTTTCCCACCTTGACTGTTTTGATGGTCTTCGCCATCGTGCCCCGTTTCCAGGATTGTCGATCGGTTTTTCTCTTGCAAGTTTGAACCATTCTCCGTCTGACGAAGTACTTCCTCTGTAAAAAAAATCAGCGTGAACGTTGAACGGCTTTGGGTCATTTGCCCCTTAAGCCCCCCCCCCCCCCTTCCCACCCCTCCCTGGACCCGTCAGTGCACCTATATTCCTTTTTATAAACTAGGAAAACGTTGACCTGCTATGAAAAATTAAGTACAATTATCGAAGCGAAATATCTAACTGCATGCCAATAACTAGTTGGTAATAGGGCATTTCATTTCTTGCGTTAAATTAGTTACGTTTAATATTAAGGGCGATATGATAAACACCTTATATGTCATACTGTACAATAAGTCAGTCCTAATGTTAAAAGAACGACAAGCCGTTGAACTACTTATTAATTTAAAAACAAAACATTGAATCGTATATGTTTAAAGGGAATGTAAGGCTTTTTCCACTTTATTGTAGTTAGCAGCGTTTCTGGGCACAGCATGATAAAGCACATTGAAACTTACTACAACTTGCTGGGTCTTGCCCATAAGCAGAGAAAAGAAAGCTTAAAATCATTTTTTTACGCCAGTTCTGTCAGAAAGAATACCTATGCGTTAGTACTTACGCCTGTGTCTGTGCATGCAGAGAAATACACCCTTTAAATGTACGGAAAAGTACGAAATGTACGGTGAGTTTAATGTCATAATGACCAAAAATGTAATAACTTTTCACCTTTTTCATAGCCTAAGTCTCTTTTTAAGATACTTTTTTCATAACGGGTCTGTCGGACGTCGTTGCTTGTTTGCTGACTAACAAGTAAGTTATAGAGGCTATCAAAGAGATGAGCAAATGCGTGATACTGAATCAAGCATCACAGGTAGGTTCTTATAATTCCTATGTTCACAAATAAGCTTTGTTAAACAACATAATTACAATAAATTAGACCTAAAAGGTACGATAAACATAGAACTATCACACGCGCACCTTCAATAAATTATAAACGACAAATCGCAAGGCCGCACATTCCCAGTTTGACGCAGTAGTTCGACCACTATTTAATCACAGAACTGAAACAGGATCGATTCACTTGTTTCGGGCTCTACTCATGTGCCTGCTACTACCATTGAAACATTGTGTTCATGGCTTATTTAACCCAAACGTTCCTTGCGATAGTCATATTCCAGGTGTGGCAAAACGGGACCTTTTGTGTCCTATTTTCCCCGAGTGCCCATTTTGCCCGAACCATTCTGCCCCATGGGCACCAACGACACAACATCATTCGACACGCAACGAAAACTGGCCCGAAAAAATCACAATTGCTCATAAGGAATCTGCATGCATACACCATCAAAGCGCAGCAACTTTGAATTCATGATTCATTATACTCGCAGAATAAACAACGTTCAAATTATCATGAAAATAATAACAAAAAATGGAAAGCGAAAACTCACGTCCTCCTCCAACGACGACCGCCGACAGGAAGGCCCGGTGCACGTCATTTCCGTCCCCTGTCAGAGGATCTTTAGTTTAGACCACTGATTTCCGATGGCGCCACCTCTAACGGCCGAAATCGCGGGGTGCCCGTTTTACCAGGGTGCCTCATTTTGCCCCATTTTCCCCTACGTGCCCGTTTCTTCATGCACAGGGCACACTCGGATCTACCTGCAACTGTTGTAAATTTTTGTCACTAACTCGAGGCCGCGACATCAATAAGCTACAACTTCCCGAAGTCAATGCCAATGTCCGTAAGGAAAAGAAGTGACAGCATTTGGGAACATTTTCAGTTTCAAGTTTCACGAAGAGCTCGGATGTTTTAGCAAATTCAACTCTCAAACACGATTTCTCCTTGTGTGTTTTGCAGGACAAGGTTTCTAAACATCAGGATCTGTCGACTTGGGTCCTTGTCATTGAGAAATGCCATAGAACAAACATGCGTTTTTTTGTTTAAAAAAGGCGCTGTTAACCAGCGCTATTTCGACGTTATTTCGAAATAGCGCTCTTAACCAACGTAATTTCAAAGAAAAACACAGTTTGAACCCCGACAGGAGTTTACATACAGTTGAACGAGTAATCACTTGCCGCACAGTGTGCAGCACGTGCGTGTGCAGCGCACACGCTCTGCATAAGCTGTATTAATTTGTATTGTATAAGCTGTAATCTTAAGCTTTCTGCTTAAGATTTCGAGCTCGAACTTGACTACGCGAAATCTTGGCATACATTATCGGTCATCGCTGTATCTGCGCGTGTATTGACACCAAGAACACGTCGGGCTTTTCTGTTTCTGAGTGGCGACGGGCCTGGGAGCACTGCACAGCGGTCTACGGCCGGCGAGGGCGGAGGGCGACAGCTGGTGAATCCGCCGATCACGCTCGACGGACCGACACCGCTACTTAAACGACGTTCTTCATCATAGTTATATGCTCAAAACAACATAAAAATCTGCATATTCTTACTTGAAAATAGTCATGCAACACGTCTGTGTAAGCCTCAGGCGGCTAGGTTTCAGAGCTTAATGAATATGGGCTTGTCAAGCTGGAAACGTTAGATTATGTAGATAGAAAGAAAGCAAGTGAAAAGTCTTTTCGAAAAAGTTCCTGAAATGGAAGCAAAATGAGTGGAAATTAAGCAACGATGTTTTAAGGCAGGGTTAACAGTCACACGCACGCATCACTGACAGCTGACCCTCGTCAATCCTTGAGGTCGATGGCCAGACCTGTCAGCTGTCCGGGCTGTCCTGTCGTGGGTACGGCTCTGGCACGGGTCACCTCGGCGCCCATCAGCCGTCGGTGAAAGGGCGCGGGCGCCGCGCCGCGCCGCGCCACCGACAGCCACTGCCGCCATGACGCGGGTGGCGCCCGCAGTGGCTCTGCTGCCTCTACTGCTGGCTGCGGCAGCGGCAGGACGAGGAGGCCAAGGTAATGTCTGGGAATGCTGCTGACTTCCCTTGCAGTAAGCCGAGCGTGTGCTGTTGACTCGATGTGTGAGACGGTGCGAACCACGCGCAAATTTGCTTGCATTGGGTCAGGCCGAATGGGGTCAGGTGAGATCAGTTCGAACTTTTAATAGTCTGACTTAATGGATGCTTTCCTATAACTGCCAACGTTTTGCACTATTGGACATAACACATCAGGCGAGCTTCTTTCAACCACCGTCGGCTGGAAATATAGGGAATTGCTTGCTTGACCCAGATATTCAAGTGTTGATGGACCAGAGGATTTTAGCAGAGGCGGAGCTGCCGCGAGACGGCACGGCAAGATTCGTCACGTAGTCCTCGTGAACCTTCACATATCGTCCTTCGCATTGCATGGCGAGAATGAACATAACATGTCCTTCTTGCACAGACCACCAGCTGCCTTTGATATTCTTCACACTAAGGAAATTGGTATGTTTGCTTGAATACATTACTATTGAAATATTTTCGCCACAAGCAAGCGCTGTCAAATGAACACGAGTATATTAACAACGAGCAAATGTCGCTCAAATGAAGGTTGTAAAAGATTAGTCAACAAAAGGTGTCGTAAGCTCTGCATTACACTAACGGCTTCTTGATCACACGCCCGTAGCTCTAAAGCTGTTGCCGAAGGCGGGTCTTGCTACACCCGAGGTCGTTGCTTGTCGAAATAACAAAATGACCATATTTCAGCCAAGCCAAGCCAGCCTGTGGCACTACAAATCTGCTCATGGTGCTGCAAAATCAACAAGAGTTTCTGTCCCGCTCAGTGTCCGCCGTGCCGCGCGGCCGCCGGCGGCCAGTGCCCCGACGTGGGCCCGACCGCCAGCAGCTGCCCGCCCGGCGCGCCGGACACCTGCAAAAGTGACGCCAGCTGCCCGAGGGGCCAGCGCTGCTGCCCGACCGGCTGCAGCCGCAACTGCCGCCCGGTGTGCCCGAGCCCGTGCGGACCTGGCCAGCAGTGTCTGCTCCCGGCGGCTGCCTGTCCGGCGCCACCCTGTCCGGCCGGCGCGCCCCGCTGTGTCGCCGCCGCCGCCGCCGCCGCCGACACCGGCGCGCCGCCAAGGTCGGGTCAGTGTCCGGTCAGCGCCCAGCGCCTCGGCGTCTGCACGGTCGGCGCAGTGGACGAGTGCTCCAGCGACGCCGGCTGCCCGGCCGGCCAGAAGTGCTGCAGCTCCAGCTGCGCCCGCGCCTGCGTGACGCCTTGTCTCCCCGGCTGCTCCGCGGGCCAGCAGTGCAGGCTGGAGCGCCGAGCCCACTGCCTCGGTTTCGACTGCGGGCCCGTCGCCACCTGCCGGCCGGCAGAGCCGCGCACTTGCCGGGAGATCCGCTGCGCCGGCCCGGAGCGCTGCGCCCTGCGCGCCGGTCGGCCTGCCTGCCTCCCGCATCCGGCTCAGGTCGGACGCTGCCCCCCGGCAAAGATCCACGGCACGTGCCCGTCCCGGAAGTACCCCTGCGACACAGACGCTGACTGCACCGCCCGACAGCGTTGCTGCGACCCCAGCGGCTGCGGCGCGACCTGCACGGACGTGCCCGTCTGTCGCACACGCTGCCCGGCCGGCTCTGTGTGTGCGATGCGTGCAGGGACGTGCGGACGGCCGCCCTGCCCGCCAGTCGCCGCCTGCCGCGTGAAGAACTGCCTCGAGCTGGGCTGTGGCCCCCGCATGAGGTGTCAGCACGGCCAGAACGGTCCCGCCTGCGTGGCCGGGTGCAAAAACGGGGCCGACTTGCCGGATTGCATAGTTGGGATAGGGAATGCGCCCTCATGACCCGCTCCGTGGTATCTAATCGCAATATAGCCTTGCTGCATGGAATGCAGACGAGAATGCTTACATGGAACACTTACAGTCTGTTTGACAAGCCACATGCAACCAGTGACAAAGCGAGCCCCTCCCCCCCCCCCCCCCTCTTCCTCCTTCATCATCAGATTTGTCCTCAAACCAATGAATTTACATTGGGAAGAAACGGAATAAAACGGCATTTCTCCCCCTCTCCATGGTCTCAGAGGATCAGCTGTCTCTGTGCGCAATAAGCACGGGCTCGAGCACTTTCCAACGTGAACCTGACAGCGGTGCATGACATGTCTTACTACTCACTGTGCGATTGAAGTGGGTCGGGCCAGAGTCATCAGCCACGCCTGGTATGTGTTCCGTATTTTACCACCTGCAATATCTGAGAGGTTACGACCATGTTTTGTAACCACTGGTCTTTACATGGTATACATGCACGCGTCTTAGTTGACGTTCGGTCGTCTTATGACCAGGTGTTCATATTGTAAAACCAGGTGTAACGAACGGATTGCTATCGCGTTTCCGTCAATATGTGTTCATATTTACATATCGTCGACGTCAAAACATTTAACAAGAGTTTCTGTATGATCGTAACAGTCTTGTGTCGGCTGCGTTTTTGTGAAAGTAAAATGGACTCTGATGTAATTTTGGGGCTGCACTGGGTAGAGGCTACAGTGCCGCGCAGGCTGACGCCACAGTGAGTGTGACGTCCCAGCGCCTCGGCCTTTCCGGCTGCGAAGAGCTGACTAACCGGACTTCATGGCGGGCCGGTGCCAGCCGCAGCCCTGACCCAGAGGTCACACCTGACCGTAGCTGGACCAAGTCAAGTCCTACCCAGGTCAAGTCACGCGCCTCACGCCTTCCGGTGTGGCTGTGCTGTAGAGGGAATCGCTGCGTTCTGTTAGATTTTGTCAAGAGTTACGGCTTAGCCCATCGCGTACGGCTTCCCAAATTCAAGGTGATTGGCCCGAAATTGACAAAGTTTCATCACATCAAAAACAGCTTGCCACGCTATGTCTTCTGAACGGGGACAATTTCCTAATCCGAGAATGTCTTTCAACTCCTAGAGAAGCAGAATATGGACAATATGGTCACTCCTGTACTCTCCCTCCTGTTTAAATTACCACCTTACGCTGTAGCCTAATGTGCTGTCTCATCTGTTGTGCAACACCTGCATTGTGCCCATCTTACATCGGGCCATGCCAGACATACAATTCGTACGGTTTGAAAACCCCATACAACCCCAGCTAGCCGTCTTAAGTATTTAAAGTCAACACTTGGAAAATATATTACAGTATTATCGACCACCACAAGGCAGAAAGGGAAGCAAAATCATATTTACTGCACACACAATGCACAATACGCATAGTTTGTATCGCGAAAAATTTGTCAACTTTTTCTTCGAAAACCGAAATGATTAAATTTGGGCTTAAACGAGTCCTGCCCTACAAGCTAAACATAACAATTTTCGAATAGTGCCAGTAGGACACACCGAATGTGCAATCCTGGACAGGCAAATATTTGACGCATTGTGAGAGTCAATCTGTGTTAATTGGATCACCTAGTCATTGTATCATCAGAGCAGGGCTGCACGACGTTCGTTAGTTTTACATACAGTAATTACAGGTCCTTTTCTTGTTTCGTGTTAATTTTGATGCGATTCGCGGACAGGTTTGACTGTCTGCTAACCAAGGGGTCAATCACGTCATTTTCCACGCACATTGACAACAAAATCGGTGCAACTGACTCATTTACAAACTTATTGCCTTCGTGCATGTGACATGAACCGGAGAGCCAGCAATTATGACCGAGAAAGTAACATGACCTTAACTTGGTATGCACCAGTTGCTGTCTAATCCTGACGCGACTTAAGCGCAGGATAACCTGGTACTGACAAAACGATCACTCGTAGCCTTTTTTAACATCGTAGTACGATTCTGAAGTACATAGCAAGGCTTTTCGTTAGGTGTCCACCCTTGCCAGTAGTGCTCTGACAGTTTCTGCAAGTGATTTCTCAGGGAACGAACAGGCGCGACCTCATCCAGAAAGGCATTACTCGATATCCAGGCGCAAACATTTCGTTGCCCACCACATCCAAGCACCACTAACTTTAGCGCGGCACTACAGCGCAAAACTGCCGTCGTCAGTTTCAAATCCACGACCGTGAGATTTGCCTGTAGACAATCGGAGCAGGCGAGCAGGACTATTCTTACCGGGCACCATCATGGAAAAGAAGATTTAATACCAACTTTTTGAATGAATAGATTTCTGGGATCAGAGCTCACGGTAAACAGTGCTTGCTGTGTGAGCACTGACCCTTACCATCCGATCGCGCAATCCCGGGTCAACGGCAGAGTTTGATGGCGAAAGATTAACGTGCCGCAACGCCCTGCACATACCGTACTGCCCTCTGACGTCACATGACCTTTAGCGCGGACGTTGCCACTGACCACAGACCACACCTGTCAAGGGCAAATAGCGGGCACTTGTGACTCGAACTCACCTCACCACGGATGGGTGGATCGGAAGACAGGCGCTGTAAGCAACAAAGCCATTGGGACGGACTTGACAGATTCATTAACAATAAAAGGGAGAATAGTATGGATGGTTACACAACCTCTTGACACTTGCCCACAAGGCAGCTCTGGAATCTGGCAGATATATTTGCTCTTCGAAAAAACTGTTACCTCCACCAACTACCAGCATTAATCATGGTTTGTCGGGAATTTGTACTTTCCTTTCTGCTGGACTTCCCTCTTGTCTCCATGGGCTCCCACGTTAAAAACCGGGCTGAGATGTTGTCAAACGTAAGCGGACTCAACGTAGCGTGACGGACTTTGCAAGACCACGTCGCTGCAAAAGGCTCGAATTAGCCGAAGATGACTGACGTGCTTTTCATTCTCGTTTTGAACTGAAGGGCGGCTGCAAGGTGATAGTCGCCTCCGGCCAGGTCTGTCGCGGGTCTTCTGCCCCCAGACGCTCCAAACACATCTGAGATAATGTTCCATGCGTCAAGGAGCACGTTCCCGTGAACAACTAATCACGGCAAGGCTAGGAAAGCATGGTCAAAAGCTCCAGGGCCGCGTACCTCATTATCAAGCGCCGTCCACAAGTTACAACCTATGACGTCAGAGGTAAGTGCGTCACAACAGTTCCTACGGCTTGGAGGATAATCGCCTGTGTATGACGTGGGCACTTGCGGCGACATAGGTAGCAACTCGGGTAGGTATTTCGCCAATGCGGAACGCGACTCAGGTGTGGTCACCAAACAGCCTGCGCCGCCGATCTGAAGCCCGCGCCGCGCGGCGGTCACGTGACCCAGCGGCAAATAACCTGCCGCATACAGCGTCCTTGTGTGGCACCCCTGCTCGGCTGGCAGCGGCTCCAGTTGGGCACGGTCATTCTACAAATGCCGGCTCTCGACTCTGAGGGAACTGGCTAGCTAAAGGACGGAACGGACGTGGCCTGCGTACGTCAGGACTTACCAGCTGCGTCAGCCGGTGATGCCTGGATTACAGTCCCCGTTTGTCAGTCGTATACACACCCTCCGGCGCCTGCCATTAGTCACTTCAACCACGCCAGGCACACTCGATCTCCAAAGTTTGGCAGTGTTCTTCCCTGCCTTGATTTGTGGCGGCCGCTCCCCCACCGGCAGCGCCTATCGTCCGATGGCGCCGCTGTTTTCCATAACCTCGTCACTGTCGGAAGTGACGTCCAGACTTTTTCGGCGGCTCGTTGACAATGACATTCCGTTCTGTCCCCGGGGGAGGCAGCTGTGCTCTGTCGAGCCTGGGGCACAGTGACGCTGTCACGCCGATGGCTCATATCGTAATGCGACCCGATCCGACCAGCCGCCCAAATATTCTCCGACCTCTTTACGGCATTCAAAACGTTGAAACATGTCAGCGGTATTAACAAGGCACGGCTTTGCAAACAACCCGACTTTGCATGCATACACGGCCGCCGCCGGCAATCCAAATGTTAAACAAAATGTCTTCGTTTTGGGCCTGCATCTGCGGCTAATGAAGTAGCTCTGAAATATGCACAGCTTCGCTGATATATTCAGGTAGCATTCTGCAGATGAAAGAGCTGAGCCGTCCCATACAAGCAAAAGCTGCTAGTTAGGCATTACGCCGGGCAACACAAATGATAATCCTCGTGCTCGGTGCACGCAGGCAAATAGAGAAGAACTCTGTTTATGAGTTAATGGCGCGGATAATATCTTGAATACTTGGACTTCTAAGGAGGTCTCTTCGGTCTTAATGTACTACCCTGAGCTATCTTTTCACTGAATGAGCGGGTATGCAAATTCTAGCCTATATGGGCGGGTAGCATGACATCTCGTGAATATGTACCTTTGTTGCATGTGCCCACGTTTGGCTTCGTGATTACTTTTGATCTTTGAATTACCAAAGGGTCTGGTAAATTTACTAATACGCGCCTAATATGCGCGTATAAGACAGCGCACAAAAGTTTCCACACCTTGCCTCTTTCGATATTCTATAACCTCCATCGTTGCAAACTTCGACGCTTTACAACCATATGCATCAATCAAGAGCAGAGCAGCCTGCAAGTATGTGTTCCAGCAGACGCTGCAACACAGCATGCCACCTGCGTGCTCTACCAGACCAGATGGCCAAGAGCGCGTAAGTTGAATGTGGATTAGAGCACGCACTGTAAGCACCTGACGAAAGCTGCATACATGCTGCACAGTTAGGTGGCATTGCTGCACTACAGTTATCCATCAATGACATTTTATCATCTTATGATGCTGCAATCTCAGCCTAACAAGGCCTTAGGGTCGTCAGCGTATAGTCACAACCACCATCTGACTGGTATAACAACATGATCCCTACGGCGCAGCTTCATTCGAAGCAGATCATGCCGATCGTTCCTGTTTCAGACCAAATCACGTACACCAGGCCGTGTAAAATGATCTGCCGATCAGTTTATACACTAGTGTTTTATATCAGTGTGTAGTGTATTCAATGAACATGATTATTTCGCTACTTACCGCAAACCTACTTTCACATTCAATTTGCAAGGACTATTGCGAGCCCCATTTGATAATACCGAGACATCGCAGGGCTTTTCTTTGATGCAGGGCATCTACATTACTGCACCGGTCGTAAGGGGACGAAACACTTAACTCAGACGAGTAGCATGCGCATTAGAGTCGTTTCAAGAGAGGGCACGCACCTGCGTGCTCTTAAGCTGAACGTCAGACCGTCTGGGGCATGTAGCGGTCTCATGGACACGAGAAAAAACAAGCATTAGGGTATGCCAAGGATTATCGTACATACGAAGGGTACATATGGAAATGTTTGGTTACAGTACTCACTAAGTACCCACAGTTCTGCAACCACATAAGGCTTGAATGATGTTGTATTGTGTATAATCTTCTTGTGTCTGAATTACATAAAAATATGCACCACCGGTCAACGTTTCGATACGTTTTGATATCACCAAAAGGACAGATAATGCATTCTTACATAATGGGTAACCAAAGCCACAATTTACAAACATCGCTGCAAGACGTTGTACAGGAAGGTACTTCCTGTTCTGAAGATGATACCCAAGCGTGTTGAAATGTTGACCGATCCATACTAGCAACTGCGATATTGGCCATTAAGTTGCTACGTCTTCTAACGTTTCGAGGATTTGCGTATGATACCGCCATAAAATATACAAACTAGTCATGTTCAAGTTTACGGAAAATGTCCAAAACCTGTTTGAAATAATTCTTTTTATTGCGCGAATGTACTTAGAGGGTGGGTCTTTTTAAACGAATTCTCCATTTAATTTATATTCATTACGTGGAACCTCGACAAAGCCTCCAAAGAAAATGTCTTGGTGGCAAATTGCAGGGCCTTGAATGCATCTTACTCACGTTGTGAGCTTGTGAGCGTTCTCTACGAGCTAAGTTTGTCATATGTCATGAGATTGCAGGGCTTGGCCGTTAATGCGGTGCCAAACGGCCAACGGAGGCGATTACCTGGTCTCAGAGGCTGCGTCCTTTTGCACCATCTGCCTTGCGCCACCCTTGAACTTTCGCAATGCAGAGATGTTGACATGATTAGTTTGATGGTCGGTACACCTCAGTTTGACGTAGAGACCATCATAATTAAATCCATAGCAAACTTCAATATCAATATTGGAATCCACCGAGAACGATGACTGCACACCTGATATTCGTACAATGGTAACAGCTGGGCACTGCCTTGTGCCCTTGCTGACGAAAAATATATGCGCTATGCTGCTACACTGCAGACAATGTGCTGTACTTCTGGGCGACGATTTGGAGGTACTTCATCCGTAAGTTGACAAGAAGCCTTTTTAGGTACGTTGCGCGTGATATCCCTAAGCGGCATGGTGCCAGCGGAAGTGCGGGGTAAGCGTCAGCAGAGCAGAAACACATAAGACAGTGCTTCACCTCAGCTAGACAATAACCACTGGTGTACATGGGCAAGAGCGAGGCAAGCGTAATATGTACTCTTCTCTCCCCCCCCCCCCCCCCCCCCTCCTCTTCGCTCTCTTCACCGGGAATCCATCGTCACTGACGTGCTGCATCAGGCAGGAGAGCTTCCATTTCAGACGGTGAATTTCAGCTCAGCACTGCTCACCGCGTCACGTAACGTCACGGGCGTCACCACACCAGCAGTCTCCCGCAGCAGACCTTGTCCCGCGCGCCCGAAACACAGCCCACGTGCCCCACGACCCCGACACGAGCAGAAGCTGGCTCGCTGCCCGGCTCCGGCGGCGACCGCCAGAGGCGCTCCAGCGAAAAATTCGCCCAAAATGGCGGCCGCCGTCCGAGCGCGAGCCGTGGTCGATGGCGCGTCCCAGCCGCGGTGGACGGATGTGGCACGAGCGTGCCAACCGGGGCGGCTCGTGCGGGGGGCGGCGGTGGCCAGCGGTGAGGGGTGTGTGAGTGTGGAGGGAGGGGGGATACGGCAATGGCGAGATAGCACGCACCGTCGGAGAAGGTGCGTTGGCGCCGGACGGCTGGTGACTTGGCCAGAGGCCGGCGACCCCACGCTGTGTTCCCGCGCCCGGCGGATCGTCCCATGGCGCCAGACAGGCACGGTGGAAACGGTGCAAGTGCTGAAGCAAATCTGTGACGATGTGCAGCAGTGTGCAAGCGTTAGCGTAGACAAGGGAGATGACCCAACATATCCTCAAGCAAAGTTTGCTTCGCGAACGTCGTCGCTTGGCCAGTTGTGATTTGGGGACGCATCTTCTGCTGGCTCATTCCCCGCCACAAGGAGATCGCGGTTTGCCACTATGTAGATTCTCCAAACTGTGGATGGGTAGGCGCCGTTCGAAGCCGGACGTTTCCCGCTGTTGCATCAAAATTGCACGCTTAATACGAAAAAGACCCTCTCCGCCCGAGCGACAGTGGAGCCGCCGGCACCGTTGACTGTTGGGGCGACAGTCCGCTCGGCTCGCCTCTAATGAGTGTTTTCGGTGCAGCATGTTTGAGCTGAAGTAAATGTCAGTCGAAAATCATGTTTTCTGTCCATGGAAATGAAAGGAATCGTATATTTTAGGGCTGTTATGCCAATAGGCGCCAGAGGAATGAGCGACGTTAATAGGGCGGACTAATCAGCGAAAAGGAAGTGAATGATTTACGCCACCGCATGCGCCGGAAAATGGGCGACAAATATGCGTCAGGCTGGTGATTGTTGGATGGCCCCCGCGGCCAACTCAGCGAAAAGCGAGGAGACAAGTGACCAAATCACATTTTGGTACAGATTCAGCAACAGATGAAAAGTTTGGGCGTTGAGGGGCAACTTTCCTGGATCGTGCCCTTATATATCGTTTATGGGTGTAGGTATGCACCTTAAGTGGTAAATTTGGCAAAATTTGCGAAGGAGGGCATTGTCTCCCTGTTCGCCTCATTGGAGGCGCATTTTGCCTCTGTTCACACCACACTGCATACACAAACCAGACTCCTTGGCGGTGTGCAGACATTCCTGGATTTAGGGCTATCGAACCTGACTGGATCAGGAATGCTCCTGGTGACATAGATAAGTGTTGGATTGGATTAAACCGTAGTGAAACGGAAAAGGCGTAATTTGAAACGTTCATGTTAGCTACATCCATGTACCGATGAATGCAACATTTGACATGTTATGTTAAACGGCCCTGAAATGTGAGTACTTATGCCGATCATTCTTAGACAAATACCTGTACCAAATTGGCCTGCACCGGGTAATAAGTTAGTAAAAGAAACGAATTGGCGCGCGATTGAACAGACTGTATCTGGCATATGGAATCCATAAAAGGTTCTAATGAATACACACACACACACACACACACACACACACACACACACACACACACACACACACACACATATATATATATATATATATATATATATATATATATATATATATATATATATATATATATATATATTGGATTGGATTGGATTGGCCCACACCTCCACACACCATGAATCCTTGTATATGGAACCTAGATGTTCTTGATATAAGAAAGAAAGGCCTTCATCTCCTGTTTTTTGGCATTATGAGTTCAAACTTCTTGTGCTTAATTATTGACCTCAAATATACAAGCAGGTACTGGTGAAACGACATCGTAGCGCATAGTTGGGTTATATTGACAGCGCTCAATACTTTAAACTGCTCACCAGTGATCATAAGTCATTCGTGAATACCGATCGTAAATGATCACTGATCACTTGTGGTCATAAGACCAGGTTGAGTGATACCAAACTAACCAACGTTTGTACTAAGACGTCGTTTGATTAGTATATTCTGGTATATTGAAGGTCGACAACTCAGCATAAGAACTTCAAAGTCACGAGACCGAGGCGATCATTCGCAATACTCGAACGAGCAATTACGAAAAGAACATACTCTGTGCACTGATCTAAGCATGTACATGGTTCCAAGCGGGGACAACGATGTTTCGTGACAGCGTCATCATTCAGGTAGGCAGTCAGTGATCAAGCAGGCAGTCAGTGATCAAGTAGGCAGTCAGTGATCAAGAAGGCCACTGTTCCCGATGAAATGATCTAGGAAGCTTCCGATCAAATGATCTGCGATGGCGCGCCGAGATGGGCCGCTATCGGCCATGGGGAGACAGCGAGGAGAACCTGAACAAGCACCAGAATAACTTCTCAGCAGGCGTTCCAGCGGTCGGGGACGGTGAACCAGCGGCTGGAGTCGCCCACAGGAGCCAGCGGCAGTTCATCGAGCTACACTGGCGGGAGAATGGCTGACTGACAGCTGAGGGAAACAGACACCGACACCTCAGGCATCCTGGGAAGCCGACCGTGCGGTTTAACGGGACTGGTGGTATGTTGAGTGACCACATGAGCCTCTGCATGACTCCCGCACTGTCAGTTAGAATTAAGAACGAAAATGTGCAACTTTGTTACCAGACACAGCTGGTTACGAAAAGCCGCATTCTTGCAACGCTATATAACATTGCAGCACGGGGCTTTTTGAAGTCACAATGGTCGTCAGCACCGTGCATGAATCTTTCTTGCCAATTAAGTGGATGATCTGACACTGCTTTCCGTAATCTTTACTGCCAGCTAACAAGTGCCCGCTGCCAATATCTGTCAATAAGCTCGAGGAGTTTACGAGCGCAGCTGTTCGCTGGCGTCAGTGACGAGATACTGCCCTTTCCTGGGCCAGCTGCCGGTCTCTTGCACAAGCCTTCGTCGGCCCAACCTTGGACGTGGCATATGTCGCCGTGCGGAGGCGGTCTTTTTCGTCGCCAAAGTCCATTTACGCGAAGCGTCTTGCCTGCGCCTGGGTGTTAGCGGCAAACTGAGGCGATACAAAAGTGAGCCAAATAATGGAAAAGTCGGCAACGGAGCTATGTTTGCCGGGCCCTGAATTAATTGTCGTGTAGCTAAGTGCACTTCGCTTTGAACAACCGCCAGTTGGAGGACTTAGGTCCTGTCCTGGACATGTTCGAGCTGAAATCAATATGGATTAGCGTAAGGAAAGCGAGCTTACGTGATCACATTCTAAGAATGTCCCCATTGCTTAAAAATCCATTCGGAGAGTTCTGCTACATGGCAAAATACAGCGGGAGCTCGCTTGTCACCAACACCGGTGCCCGGTCCTTTCTCACCTCACTCTCCGGGAGTTGAAAAATCAAGTCCGGTAAGTAACGGGCATATTATTAAGCGAACCTTATATTCCAAAAATAGGTTGCCAACGGACAAAAGCCCACCACAACGCCGACTGAACTACGATTGGGTACAAGATGGAGATACGTGAAATCATCGGTAGTTGCAATCACTTAGTGCACCCTAATTACGACATCTCAGGCGCCAAACAATAGAGGGTGAGATCTGAGCGGGCGCAAACACGTTCTGAAAATCAATGGCATATCCGGTAGTTAACTCAGAACCTCCAAAAGTGCAAGGGACGACACCCAAATCATGGCAAACTGTGTGTTGCACTTTGCGTGATGTCATATCGGAAACACGAATTCTTACACTTAATATGAGTGTAAACTACACACATCGTCCACACTTGCGCGTGTTTTGAAGGGACGCCACAGTCTCGCGGTCATACGAGCCGTCTGTCATTCTAATGGGGCATTGCAGGGTTTGAGCCAACACAAACGGTAACATACGTACCTTACAGACTTTTTTAGTGGGCATTGAAACGCTTCTCGTCCGCCAGTAAAAATAAATAATGTCGCGAACTCCATATCGTGGAAAAACTTTTCCCTAGATTCGTGTAGTCTGGGACCGCTACATTTAGGACTCCTTTGATTGAGATGAAACATTGGCTGCATTTTGACTTTGCACTTTGCGCTTTGGGCGGCGCCATTGGGCGCTCATTTGTCATGAATCCTGCGAGGTGTGCACATAATTTTGTATCCGTAGTATCTTAAACGGAATGTTTCACATTTGAAGGTATTGAAGCAAGTACCAGATGTGACGAAACAAGCACACTTATAACTTTTGGCGCACGTTTTATGTGGAAAAGACAGCGCAATTCTCTGCTTAGTAAATATGTTCCTCAATGCGTCATGGTTTGATTGCGTTATCGTACCTTGCACAACATAGATTGAGAGCCAATTGACAGCCGTTATATCTGGAAATCGTGCTGGCGAACGCCAAATATGAATATATATATATATATATATATATATATATATATATATATATATATATGAACGCCATATATGAACGCCTTGACAGTTATGACTTGTGGCCTTGATCGCGGTATGGCTTATGGAATGGCAAAATTTGGATGACGTTATTATGACGCCATGAATGACAAGAAGACTTTGAAACATTATCCCCGACATAACTTTCCTCATTTTCCGGGCGTGTAGCTCAAAAGCCAGAGGGGCTTAGATCTTAAGAAGGACAATACTGCGAACAGCACCGAAAGGTCTTCAAAATGGCTGTTTCAGTTCAAATGCTGTGAACACTCGCCCCAACAGCGCAAACAACGGCGATCGGCCGGCGAGAATACCCATGACGAACGGCGATCGGCCGGCGAGAATACCCATGACGAACGGCGATCGGCCGGCGAGAATACCACATGACGAACGCTTCCCGAGCCATCTCGAGACGCTCACGGAGCAGATTGGCCGCCAATCCAACATGGCCGCCGGATATTACCGTGATGCAACAACCGCCTCAATTAATCCGCTCACACCCTTTCGCGTAAAACCGGCAAGCGTGGCGTAAGGCCATGGCGTGAGGCCATGGCGTGAGCGAGTGCGGTTAAGAGTAAAGTTCGGCGTAAAATACGCTGCTCGCCGACGCGGAGCGACGCTACCGACGCGATGGCTCACGCTGCGCCGACGATTTTTGCCGGTTATTGAGCGCGGGATAGGCGTCGTCATAGCGACGGCGTCGACTGGGCGGAGTCACGGTGACGATGGACAGCCTACGGAGAGCAGTGTCCAGCACACTGTGACCTGCGGAATGCCCGCTTCGCCACAGGGGCGCTGAGCATCTCGCGATCTCCCGACCCCGCCCCTGTCACCGCCGCCCGACGTCCAAGGTCCGGCGATGCACTGTCAGGATTGATCCGCACTGTCGAACTGTAGGCGCGTTAATATCCTTGGGCCTGCACGCGCACGGTAGTCACGAGCGGTGTGGACGCATCTGGCGAGGCCAATGACTTTTGAACGCCTGATGAACTCCGGCTCCGACGCTGGCCAGTCTGATTGCGGCCCGTTCTGCCATCGACGGGACGCGACTCGGGGTCACTGCAGTCGTGACACTGGCGATGAAGGGGCGTACCGTCGGACGGACACCCAGGCCACCCCGGGTCACGGCACTGCGGACACCACCAGACAGCCGCGGCCGGCTCCAGACACCACCAGACACCTGCAGACGGCACGGGACACGCCAGACAGCGCGGGGTCACGGCCGCCGCCGTGGAGCGGCTCGCAGCTCGCGGCGGGTGCTCACCGCCGACTGCAGCAGCCTGCACAGACAGCCGCCTGCCCGCCGGCCGCGCCGCCGCCGCGTGATGCCACTTAATCGGCGCTGGCCCGCCGTCAAAACAGAAACAGTTCGCCGCACCGTCTGCACGCGCGCCCGGTCGCTGCATCGCTCGCAGCGGCGCCGCTGCACAATTTACATACGGATATAATGGCCTGAGAATGGATTGGGGCGAAGAGTCTTGGAGCGTCGCGCAGGGGTCGCAGTGGGGATTAACGTGTGAAGCATGCGCGGGCGCCCGGCAGGCCTGCGCGCGCCGACGCCGTTGTTTTCCCGGTTTTCGGCCGCTTTTTGCCGGCCCACGCTTTGCATACGGTGTTTATTTTACGCCGCGAATCTCGACGTGGGAACGAGCCGCAAGGCAAAAACAAAACCCCAAGAGCGAGAAACAAAAGTGACGCGAAATGAAGATTAGCGAGGCAGCGCCAGGAGCGGCGCCACCTGGGAATGAAACAAAGGCCCGCCACTCCCCACCTGGAGCACATAGATCAGCATTAAAATCTGCATACGCCGGCTCACAACTAATCCACCTTTTCATCGGGCCCGGCGGCGGGGCGGCCAACATTTTTGCGATTTCCGGCCAGTTTTTCGCGCAGTCGTTTTTCGTGGGCTGTGCTGTAGGGTGCACCACGATGGAGCCACCGCTGCGGCCTGTTGACCTGGTGAGTACCCGCGCTCCGGCGGCTCCGTCCCTGTCGCTGCAGCACCCCGACGGCTCTGCACCCGCGGCGCCCCCTGACAAGGCCACCCAATTGTGCGGCAATCAGACTCCAGTGCCCGCAGCTGGGAAGAACACGAATTAGCGGAACCGACGTCCAACTGACCAGTCGGACCAGAACGGTAGGAGCCGCGAACAGCGGAGGGCTGGGGGGGGGGGGGGGGGGAGGGTAAGACGGAGCGTGTCCGATCTTGGTACGCCTAACGGGCGGTCTCAGCTAACACAATGCTACCGTCCAAACCCCGTTTGATATGTCACGATCAACACCGGTAAGCCGTCAAAGCTATTTTCGCTAGTGGTATGGTCGGATAGCACACGCAGCTATTTCAATACTGGCAGCGTCTTCGCGTCCAGCGCCGTGTCCCGTTGGGCCGCATTCCTTGCCCGGTTGCGGCCATCCTGCCAGACCTCGGCTGCCGTCGGGGCAGACAGCGTTTCTGACCGGCACCGGGCCCGCGGCGGCGCCGCCCCGGCCGGCGCGCGCGGCTTCCCCGCCCCGCCCCGTCGTCGGCGTCGTCGCGCCGCTCAGGTGCGTCGACGTCGGCGCGGCGGCGCCCGTCGGCGGCGGCACCAGTCGCCGGCGATGGACGCGCACGTGTGGGCGGACGGGCTGCAGCTGGCCAGGCTACAGGCCGGCCTGGCGCTCTCGCAGTTCGGCACCACCATGGAGCAGCTGAAGGCCGTGACGCAGCTGCGCTCCGCCTCCGCGGCGCAGGGGGTCCAGGCGCTGAAGGTACGCCCGCGGCCGCCGCCGCCGCGCCGCGCTTGGGTGCCGTCCTGTCTTGCTAAATAAAGTTTGCTGCCGCTTTTGTTGTTTTCGTTCCGTGGAAACGATGAGGTTGATTGGGTTTCGCTCCGTTCCGTGGACGCGGTGAGGTTCATTGAGTTCTGTTCTGTTGACGCAATGAAGTACATTGGCTTCCGTTCCGTGGACGCGATGAGGTTGATTGGGTTCCGCTCTGCTCGGTGTTCACAAAGGTTGATTGGGTTTCGCTCCGCGCACGCGATGAGGTTGATTGGGTTTTTCCGTTCTATGTACGCAATACAGGTTGATTGGGTTCCGTTCTGCGGACGCTATAAGGTTGATTGCGCTCCGTTCCGCGGACAAGATGAGGTTGATTGGGTTCCGTTTCGCGGACAAGATGAGATTGATTGGGTTCCGTTCCGCAGACAAGATGAGGATGATTGAGTTCCGTTGCAAATCGAATTTCGCCGATTTATTTCTTTGATCATTTGGTATCAAGAATCGCACGCGACGAATGTTAGTTGAAGAATCTTTTATTTGGAGTCGTTTAGTTGCAAGCCATCATTTATGTTTGTAGCACACAGGGGCATCTGTGAAATTGCCGGCACAAACACCGCCTTCCAGCCGTTTACTTCTTCCGCGACAGGTTAATGCACCCCGTCACGTAATCATCCAACGTCGGAGTGTTCGTGCAACGCCATGCAGTGACTCCTGCGTGTCCGTCGCCGTCCACCGAGCCAGTCCCCTCGAGCGCTGCTACCCGTCTACCCCCTGCCCCTACCTCCGTGCTCCACGCCTCTGACCTCTGACCTCATGCCGCATGCTTGATGTCTGCACGGTCGTCAGTAGCAGCTCGGACTACCATTTAATGGGTAGTATCACCTTCGGAGCCTTTCACAGGAATGCTCTGTATTGAATCGACATATCTGATTGTTATTCTATCATTTTACTATCAACATGACACACAGTGAAGTGTCCCTAATCTACCTAGAAAACACGATATGAATTTTGAATAGAGGGGTTGAGGCTACAAAGGATCCAAACAATGCCTGATTTAATTTCTCCCAGAACAAGCGGGAAATTCCGATTCCTGAAAGCAGTTCTTTACCTGTCAACAGACTCCCCACGGCTGGAATATTGCCAGTTTTGCGCCTTGTTCAGCACTGTAACGTTTGCGTCATACACTGAACTGCTAGTATAATAACGCACCATTATATGCAAGCCGTCTGCCGTCGCGCTCGTGTTAAAGTCCGCAGTTTGCAGAATAATTGCGACATAAAGAGAAAAGAAATGTACCAAATGACGAGGCTCAAAATCAAATCTAATTTTGTCCGCGGGTCAAATCTTCTTTAATTTCATGCATACAAAGCTGGCCAGGCTGGTAAACGGAAATGCTTACGTTCGAACATTTTGGCGATAGAAGTCGTCTGGCTGCAATCTTTTCGGTTCGGACGCAGCCACGAACTCGCCACACATCTGGTGGCGGTGCTTTATCGCCGCTGGCGGCCGGCAGGGTTCCTCAGACGCGCAGAAGGCCTGAGGCGTCAGCTCACCGCCAGACTAGATCGATTAAATACCGAATCGTCATCGAATACAGCACTGTAAGCCTTCATTTATGCCCTCAAGACATTTATGACAAGATAATTTACCTACAAAACCAAGCGAACAGATATCTTGGCTGAAAATGGACACCAACGTAAATCTTGAGAAGAAAATATTAGATTTTCGGGTGAAGGCGCAAGGTGTCAAAGGCAGGAGCTCCATGAACATAGAAATATTAACAAAACAACCTGAAATGTCGGAAAACGGACTGCGAAAAACTGACCTCGCAGCCTGAACGGCAGACTCCGAATCAGTGATACATGAGCAAAGTTAACCTCCGCCCTCAAGACTATCAATGACCATTCCGAGTTACACGCGTTGGTACGTCCATCTGTCCGATATTCAACGATTCCAGCAGTTGCGTTTACACTCAAACGTCTATCACTCTATCAATTCCGCAGTTTTTTCTGTCCAAAACAGCTCTTCTGCCCCGAGCGTGCATCTTAGATGGCAGCAGCTTCTCTGTCCCTGCCCGTACGTCAATGATGGTAGCAGTTCTTCTGCCTTAGGCGTACGTCACTGATGGTAGCAATTCTTTTGCCCTGCGCGTACGCCGCTGATGGTAGCAGTTCTGCCGGCCACGCACGTACCTGACGTCAGGAGTTCAGCGCACCTTCCACTGAACTGTCGGGAGCAGTTCTACCTGCCCTCTACGCTGCCAACGTTATCAGAACGCTCTCTCGACTGCCACCAACGGTCCAGGCACGGCCGCCGCCGTCTGCCCGCCGGCGCTGCAGCTGCCGCACGATACGGCTCGCGGTGCGCCAGCGCGTCACCTCGTCGCAGTTGGGCTGAAGCTTGGGACTCGGGCGAGGCGCCCCGGCAGGCGGCGTGACCTGTCACGATCCGTGACCCCGCCGCTGGCCTGGCTGCGCGGCCCCGGGTGACCTGGCCGGGTGCGGGCAGGTCACCGGCGACACGACGGTCGGCGCCGGCTCCGGACCTTGCCTGAGACGCGGTGATCTCCTACGGATGTGCACGTCTAATTTGGCGGCCCCGCGAACAGATGGCTCTTGCTCCCAGCGCTTTAGACCGAGCCGTTTGCTATTAAAGTACATCAAGATGCATAGACAACGACATAAATGAAGCTCTTTATGCAGATGCAATGCCGCTAATCGTCGGCTCCTGCATAGACAACGAAATTAGTCGTCGCTTTGTTGAAAAGACAACGAAATGTCAATTTTGCGCCATAAATATGCAGATTTTAGTTGTGTCGGAAAGAAAAATAAGCTGCTTTAGCCACTGACAGCTTTTAGAGTCTTGAAAATTGTTCACCTTGGGAATGTGAACCAGTCGACGTGAGGTTGTATCTCATTTGGACCAGTCGACGCGGGTTCGTGGCTCATTTGAATCAGCCGACGTGAGGTTGTATTTCACGTGGTTCTCGTCCGCTGAGTAGCAACCCATTTCAAAATATTCTCTCCTTCGTCCAGGTAATTGCTAGAGCGATAGATAGATTTAAACAACAAGCCGTCTGTTCCATTACCTTGTCTCCAATCCGTTGTTGCCAACTCCGGTCTGATATGCGTACAAGACAGTAGCAAAGGCACAGGAACACGCTGCTGTCGATTACCAAGCACTGCCTCGTCAGTTTGTTGGTGTAGCACTTGCAGCACAAGTCAGTTAACTGCATTTTACAGCAACACGAGCCACGTCACAGCACATCTCAACAAAAACATAAACGGCTACAGACTGTGAGGCAAACGCAGATCGGTAGGCGCTGTTGGCGGGTGCATTAACCATAGAAGGCTAACTTTTATTGGCACGCTACAGCACAAGTAGCAGCAGCTACAGGACAGCTGGCATCTGCAGCTAAGAGAACCGAAGATTTTGAAATGCATTCGAAAAGCCGCAGTTGATGCACGAATCTATAGCAAAAAAAAAAAAACAACTGGGAAATGTGCGATTTGGGTCCAGATTGGTAGTGACCTGTATATTCCGTCCTTCTCGCGCGTTCATTTCAAAAGACCTTGGTTGAGACGCGTCGTAGCGTCAGCACATCTCCAGCGAATGGAACCGACAGTTGCGAGCGAGCGCCGTCATTTGAGATCTTGACATTGAGCACCAAACACCGGCCGATCGGAGCTCCCGCAGTACCGAACACCGGCCGATCGGAGCTCCCGCAGCACAGAACACCGGCCGATCGGAGCTACCGCAGCGCCGAACACCGGCCTATCGGAGCTCCCGCAGCACCGGACACCGGCCGATCGGAGCTCCCGCAGCGCGGGAGTCCTGCAATAAGCAAACGTCAGTGGGCTCAGCGGCTGTGGTCGGGCTAATAACGTGATGAGCGGCGCCCCCCGGAGAAAACCACTGTGGCGCAGGGTCCATAGAACGGTCTCAGGCGCCCGCATCGACTGTGACGGTGGTGCAGCGATTCAAACGCGTCGGGCTAGTGAAGCGGCCGAGGAGGGGTTTATAGGAGGTTAGGTTAGGAGGGGTTTATAGGAGGTTAGGTTAGGAGGGGTTTATGGTCGTGGCCCATCCCGAGTGCTAGACTCCGTATGGTCAAAGATCCCAATGCTTTTGCAGTTCAAGACTGTCATGAAGAAACTTTACAAAAGGGTTGAGACGAGGTATTAGCAGCACGGATGGAATGATTGTTGTTCAGACCGTCGTACCGTCTCGCCAGATGACGGCCGGAGACTTAACGGACCAAAATGTTGTATACATACTAATACACCAAACGAGGACGATAGTCCGAGCCACAATCACTAACCGTCGTAAGTCGTCTGAAAGGTGAAAACTGGTCCGCCGATGCATCCTGATAGGATGCCGAACCCAAACATGTTATAGTTGACTTAGGTAAACAAGTATTGTCTAAAACTTGGGTTCCGTTAACGATGGCAACGGTCTATGGGCTGCAAGCATTTTCCATGACTTGACATAGCCCCACCTGTGCGAAATCCCAACCACGCCACTGCGTCAGGCGGATGGAGAGGGAGGCCCGTCGCAGACGAGATTTAGCAGGACCTGAGGCAGACTCAGACCCAGGCCGCCTCAGTGCGCTCCCCAGAAGTTCAGACATCCTGGTGGAAGAGCGGGCCGAACTGAAAGAGCGTGGAGGAAGGTTCCCTAAATTAAGCACATCGCTTCTTGAGCTTTTCACCCATAGTGACGGTCAGATCAGATCCATAGTCAGATCAGACACGTCCGATGTTGTCGGTGGTACCACGTTTTTCGGAATGGTTCTGTAAACCTCAGAATTTATTTCTGAAGCAGCTGCTACTGCGGAAAAATGTACTTGAACTCTCTGCTCGCCACTATGAAAGTAATATTTCCATTTGTCGTTTCCAACATGTACGTTATGTAATGACTGCCACTTGCCTAAAATTCGTGTGCATTGAATGACGCGAGAGTTTGGTGCCCTTTATTTGGGAAAAAGGTATACAAATACGATGCCATTATGACATGAATTCAACGACACGTCGCACTATGACTGATTCAACCATGGTGTTTAGCACAGTAACTCTTTTCGAAGGATGCTTTGGCCTTGGAGAACGTTGTGTAAATCATCGATAGAAAAAGCATGAGCATGCGGGGGTTAGATTACCGCGATCATTGAAGAGCGAAACTCCTTTTGGTGTTCATTTATTTCCGCACGTAACAATTGGTTTAATACTTAGGTTCGAGGGAAGGAGCTGGATCAAGCTGACCAGGTCTCTTCCGCCACCTAATGTGCTCCAGAAGGGGCTCTCTGCACCTAGAAAAAAACTCATTTCGTCTCGAAGTGATACATCGTCCACTCGGGGCATGCCAGACCAGGCCTGGACCAGGTCCAGCCGGTTGGTGAGGCCGATCCCACGCCGATCGATACGCCGCCGCCTCCGCGTGCTGGAGGCCTCGCCGGTCTCGGTACGTCTCCTGACGCCTTGACGGAGACTTCATGCGCCCTGGAAGAGTCGCGAGGCGGCCCCCAGCAGACCCACGGGAAGCTCCTTCCGTTCAGACCTGGACGATCCAGGCTGTCTTGGGTAGGCTCCTCTGCTGGGCATGGGGAACGCTGTCCGGATCATGCGGGAGATTCGGACGGACCTGATGGAGACTGAGCCCTCCATTGATGAGGTCCCTCTCCCTGCTGGTCCTGAGAGTGGCCGGGTAAACATGCTGGACGTTGGGCTAACCGGATAATAATTCGCCCACTATGTCTGCTCTCCAGCCGGCCTCCGGCGTGCACGCTATATTTATTCACCAACTTAAATAGGAGCGGTCCGAGCCCAACATTATGAATATGCTTTACGAGTCCTTCCTACAGCATGACTTAGTTCTCTTCATGAAAGAGCGCCTTCCAGGGCAGGCAGACAGCTCAGCGTTCGGTAAGTCATTGTAGCTCCTCAGAAACATTTGATGTGATCACAGCACACACGTTGCAGAACATGCATCGTCATTTGGACCGCACTAAATACTAATTATTGAGCAACGATCGTGTACAAAACGGATGTACTTCTACACACGTTCGTCGGTGCACGGATCGTTATTGCTAGTTTGAACTGATGCATTCGAAGTAAGACACGTTTTGATGCTGGAATAAAACGTTGCAATTGACCCGCATTTGCAACAAACTATTCACCGCGTGGCGTACCGCGCCAGCAGCCAGCAAATAACACTGTTTCACCTAACACGGTTCCGCATTACATTTTGAAAGAATTCTGTACTTCCTGGCATGCGCATGCAATCGATGCGGTCAATAGAGCCACCCCAGTCTGATGACATTTTTGACGCCACAGCTAACGGTTCATGGACCCCCGCTTCTGACGACGCCGCTGTTCCGTTTCGGATGATGCCTTGTAATCCCACCTCTGACTCCGGCCAAGCCCTGTCACCAGTGCGTGCCCACGGGCCTGGCAACGACTACTTAAGTTCGCCACGACAAAGGTCGCATACCGAGCGAGTTTTACTTGAGCTATAACAACATTTTCGGCTTCCGTACCTTCACCCGGCCGTCCTGCTGCCTAGAAGCGGTGTTTCTAAAACGTTTGCAACCATTCGTCACCGGCTCATACAGCTTTCAGTTTCAATAAGTGCACTTATTTAAAAACACGCTGATAGTCTGTATTTTCTGCAGAATTACGTCACCGCAATTTTACATCACTATCGCGTAATCATATAATATTACATCACTTCATTACTCACTACCATTCCGCACCACACACAGGTAGTAATCGTAATAATGTATACGAATCAACTACGGGCTCATATTAAACACCGCTTGTCAACAGCACTGTTGATCATTTTTACAAGAAACATAGGCTCCTGGCGGCCCTACCGACCACCCCCGGCCTCCGAGGTTGTCACCGGTTACTCCCGGCCTCCGAAGTCGCCACCGGTTATTTTCGGCCTCCAAGGTCGTCAGCAAATACTCTCCTGGCCTCCAAAGCCGCCACCGGTAATTACCGGCCTCCGAAATCACCAACGGTTGCTCACAGCCTTCGACCTCACACCGGTTACGCCCGGCCTCCTAAGTCGCCGCCGTTTGCTCCTGTCCCCCGTTCTTCGATGCCGCCGTAGTAGCCTCACTTGGAACCATGCCTCCGTCTCAACCTTTGGACCCATTTGTGGTTCAGCGTTCAATTCTGCCGTCTGCCTTTCTTGGACCCAGGTGTCCGCCACTGGGCGCTCTTCGGGCCTTGTTAGGTTGCGCATGTTGTACATGAATGTTGTGCCTTTATCATCAGCATTACATGTTGGCGCGTAGCACTCCAGTGCGGTGAAGTGAAAAGTCCAGAAGCACCGGGGGAGGGACGGCAACCTATCCTGACTTATCCTGCAAACTTATCTGTGTAGGATGGCTCGGGCGGCTAGTTGCGAACCGCAAGATTCAATCAAAGTTTTTGCGCGTTTCACGTCTCAGGTGTGCTTGATCATCCTGCGTTCCTGACTGTTGGGTCCCAGTGGTGGACTTCGGGCCCGCATCACTCGCTCAGGTCGGCTGGCGATCTGAATTTTCCAAAGTCTGCTTTGACCTTTTAGGGGTCCTTGTCCGACATTTCAGGTGCGCTGCATGTTTTGGCGCTCTTTGATGACGTAGTGGGTATTCTTAACTTTTCGATCTAGATGGTTGCGCTATTCTCGCTCGTAACTCCGCCCCACCTTCCAGGGGAGAGAAAGAGCTCAACGCGGATGTGTGAGAGTCTATTTCTCAGCCTGCCATACCAACTTTGAGAGCGATTATCGATCCCTACACACGACTTCCTCGTTTTATTTTACTAAGAGCGCGATCGTAGACCGAATGAGCCTGACTTGAGCTATGAAGCAGCTTTCTTCTTGAGTGACCAGTTCCCAACCAGCCAATCTTCAAAAATATTTTGGATTAGCGCGCGAATGCCGTATCGGTCGGCCTTCGCCCGTAAACAGGCCACGAAATGCTGATGTTCCAACGCACTGACCAAAGCCGTTTGGATCGGCTGCCGAAGGTGTCTAACTTCACTACATAACTTCTGGCATGATCTTCACGACACCAACGGACAGAGCTGTCAAGGCTTTCTCACATATGCCATTGCCTTTCTCGCTCCACCCCACGTGAGGTGCTGTACTGAAATCATGGGTGAAGCCGCAGGCCGAAGCTTACCTGAACTGTGAGAATCATTTTGTCTAAAACATCTCGGCCCGGCCTTTTTCCGCGACAAGAGACACAGCTGTTCAAAAAAATTGTTATACAAATTGGAAGGTTTTTTAGCATGAAAAGGTCAAATTTTCATTAACGTTTGATTACTATGGAAAAGTAAACTTTGGATTCACGTTTGATTACCATGAAAAGGAAACATTTTCAAGTTGCAGATAAGCCCAAAAAACAGGGATCGGAACCTAGTCCGGATCCCCATGACCGGGCACCGCAGCGACAAGAGACTTACCGATGCTTACATTATTAACTGCTATCGGAGAAAAGCACCGACAACAGTAGTTAGAGCTGTGTGTGACTGTGTAAACCAGCGCATGCTATCGCATCCAGCGCATACATTCGGCTGCTTTGGAATTTTTAAGGACCGAGGTGATATCCCAACAACTAGGGCAGACGAAAACCTGGAGCCAGTGGCACAGCGTGGGCGAGTGCATCTGCCACGACTTATGGAAGTATCGCAAAACTGTCCAACCTGCAGGTTTCCCAGGAATCGAACAGAAGGCGACCGATGTCGCTTTCTTTGAAACCTTTCTCCAATACCAGATGCTGAGACCAGAGCCAAGAGAGACTGGGCCATGGTCATTACTGAGGACTATGGCCCTGTTTATTTGAGCTACAGCGCCAAAATTACTTACATTTTTGCAATCACTCGACCACAATTACTTCAATCCAGGAGCGCAGTTTCGCAAAACGAGTTGAGCTGGGGGATCGAAAAGTGAAGAATAACCCAACCGGTCCTCAAAATACGTCAACAGGCAGGTTTCTCCCAGGATTTTGCACACCTCTTTTTCAAAGTTGGGAGGGGGTTGAAGTCCAAGTTGGGGAAGACTGAAGCCCCCCCCCCCCCAATTTAACAGAAAACTACACCCCCGCTTCAACCACAACTCATTACAACCTCACCGAGATGTTGGTTGCAAGTATTTCCAAGCAATCCCGTTTGCAAAGTAGCAGGTGAATGTGGTCTCACTTGACCTCGGCCAGCTGCCATCATGCTCAGTGTTTTTCAATACATCAATGTAGTTTGATTAGCTTAGTTTTTGGCTGATCGTTTCGTAAACGAAAACTACTGAACGTTCTCGCGTCCGTCCTTGGCTGCTCGTTTCACCTTCCACCTTCGGAAAAGCCAGACCTGAACATGTGGCACTCCTGAGACAAAAAATGGGTGACACAGCGCCAAAATGCAATATAAATCAGCCAATCAGTCCTGGAGATAGCTCGAAAACCATAAGTGGGCACCAGCAATCTGTCCTGGCGACCAACGGCGAAGGAACGTCTGAGGAAGTGGGAGCGCCCAAACGAATTTTTAAGTCGGCACGTTCTATGTACCTTAACGGCATCGATGTTTAGCATTCTCAGAGGGTGGATGTGCCATATCACCATCGCCCCCCCCCCCCCCTCCCTCCCCTCGCCCTTTCCTACGCCTATGCTGATGATTGTTGACCGTAAATCGGCTCTGAGCTGAGTCATAGCGCCATGAGAGTTCAACTCGCCTGATGATGTGAACCCGATAGCAGGCTCGACTCTGGCAAGGCCTCGATCACTATGTTTTCCTCCTCGCCCCAATAGGGCTGACACCATGCCAGCGTGCGCCAGAAATCATTAATAAGAAACCAATGGGTCAAAATTTTCGGCCTTTGCTTTCCGCCAAATGAAAATCATTAAGAGGCTTTGCGCGATGTGGGAGGGGCCAGATGACTACAGATGCGTTTCCTATCGTCTTGTCCATGGTAAATTACATCGGTTCGTTAGCGTTTGCAGCCCATAACAATGCACTGGAATGTCTTTTTTCGTGATTTGAGCAGGTAGAGGCGAACTGATGTTTTCTGCTTCCAGACGACATTGCAACTAACATTTTCGAAGTATTGGCTGTTTCTGGTCCTGGCAAAGCCTGGCAATTGGCATCAAGAAAATTGATGAAAATGGGGTGGCTGACATTTTGTTACGACCACGGCTAATGAAACCGAGGAAACGCCCGAACCTGGGAGACGGTAATATCCTGTGTGCTCACTTTTCACAATAAATTTTACGCGCACGCCGTTTGTGTGATCTAATGAATCCTCGTTTAGGCCAGCGAATCGTGTCTTACGTCGGTTTAGGAGAATATAAGGATGCAGCCTACTGCCGGTGCTGGCGTGTTTGTAGACTGGAGAGTGATGAAATCGTTTCCTACCGTTTTTAACTTTCAAAGAATCGCTCCAGGCCAGAAAATCATAGCTCATCCATATCATGTAGATCCAAACAGAGTTAATGTTTGTAAGAGAACGTAGCGTGCACTCACCCGGACTCATCCAAAGACCGACTGACACCTGCAAGCGTCAGGTATCTGCTGCCACCTCAGCGGTCGACCCTTGACCCCCGGCGAATCGGGAGACCCGCGGTCACGTGACGCCCCCCGGCACCCAGTCAGATGTAGAGCTCGGAAGACAGCGAGGGCGAGGGCGCACATCCCCCACAATCACGCCACGATGCTATTGCTTTTTCTCGTTGAGTTCCATTCATTCGACACTGGCTATGTGCTGACTGCATGAATACCTTGACCATGCCATAGGGCCAGGGTAATTTTCGGGAGGGTGGAACTCAGCATCGCATATTATACAGGCCACGTATGCATACTATGCGATATTATGCAGTATTTTTGACACGAGCGTTTTCTAAAGATTTGCGCCGCTGGCCGCACAATATGATATTAGACTGCAGGCAGTTAGTCAGTCATTGCGATACTGTTGTAGGCTGCGGGGTGCTGAGAAAACCTCTGCTGTAACCAGCGGTAATTAGTGCCATGATTTAGCTCCTCTGTCACATCGGGTCGATGAAGAGAGGTAAAACAGTGGGGCTAGGTAAGAAAGGAGGCGGTGTCTTCCTAGTTAAGCTGCTTAATGTTGAAAGGAATATCATACCTGTAGTTTAATCTTCGTTTATTGTAACACTGATTTTAGCATGGCCCTACGCACCTTCCTCAAATGTAAACATCATGTTAGTATCACCATGAAGTACCATGAAAGTGTCACCTTGATACAAAGTGCCACGTAAGAATACTACTCGAAGCGTCGAGGTACATTGAAATAATGTATGCACAAAAGCAGACGTTAAGCACCTGTTTTTTTTTGCAGACACTGAAGTACGTGCAATGCAAGGACAAGCTCATCGCTGATGAGCTTACAGTACTGATGAGTACTGTCAAATCACTTCCGTACGAAATCACTTGTGCAGCCACGTTTTGAACCAGTTCACCCCTGAGTTTCGACCCACAGAGCTTTCCTTATAGATATAAATCTTCGTCATCGTACACATCATCTACACAAGAATCATCCATATCCCATCAGCTATGAATCTGGCATTCAGGTACACCTGATGCCATAACGAATCTGAGCTTAGCGTCCCTGCCGTGGCGAGGGGCACCTCCAGTGCGAAGAGCTACTCGGTGCCGAAGCCAGGGAACTGCCGCAGCTGCCACAGGTCCGGCAGGGAGGTTCGGATCCGGTTGTATCGCTCACGAGTGCTGGGGTCGTTCCAGTACCGTTGCATGTCCTTCATCCACTGAACGGCCTTTTGCACAGCCTCCTCTTTACTTAGCTTACAGCCCATCACCAGCAGTAAAGCTTGGTCGACCAAAGTGCTCTCATACCTCGACGCCTCCAACGCCTCCTGCTGTGACGTCTCGAATGTGGGCTGCTTCAGCGACACGGTGCCGGACTCCACTGTACACTGAACGTTGCTTCCTCGGGCGCGCCGCAGCCTGTCGTCCCAGCCGGGCACGCTCTCGAGGAGAGCCCAGGTCAGCAGCGAAGCGTCGCTCAGGAGTTGGAAGAGGCCACCGCTCGTGGACGGGTCGTCCGGCAGACCGGCGGGCCGCTCCGCCGGCGGCCGTGCGCGCTGACGACGCCACCACGCCTGCACGGCAGCCGGCCTGTGCAGCAGGCGAGCGATGTCGGCGTCGGTGAGCAGCTCCATCAGGGGTGTCACGTCCCAGAAAAAGGCGCCGGCTCCGCGCGACTTCATCCGCACCCGGGAGGCCACGTCGTCCGGCGCCACGACCAGCGCCTGCAGCAGGGCCAGCTGAAGCTCTGCGCCTCTGTTCAACACGCGGTGCACCTTCTCCAGCTCCTTCGTTGCTGACGACCGCAGCAGCGGCGGGATCATGGCGTTAACGCAGAGCTTCGCACCGGGCGACACGTGCGGGGTCACGTTTGTGCAGAAGCCGTTGACCAGCAGGGCGCGAACCAGGCAGACACGCAGCTGCCGCTCCGAGAGCTTCCCGGCTGGATGCTGCAGCACGTACTGCAGCAAAGCCATGTGCCTGGCGGCGCACACTTTCATCAGCAGTCGCTCCAGGCTCTGCTTCAGCAGGCCGATCGTCTTGCTCATCGCATCAACCTCTGACGTTGTGAGCTTGCCCAGCAGATTGATGTCGACCGAGAAGAAGCACTTCAGGCGCCGCTGAGCGACCGCAGTTTCCAGGTACTTCAGGATATGACTAGCACCTTTTGTCGTGCTTGTCCAGTGGGCGGCGTTCTTCTCTTGGCATAGCCAAAACAGCGCCGTTTTCATGAAGTAAGACTTGACCGTTTTGCCATGATCACCCAGGCTTGTTTTGCACGCCTTGAGGACAACCAGTGCGCTTCGCTGAACTTCTGTTAGATGCAAGGCGGCCACCACCTCTGCCCGCGAGAATGACAGCCGCCACTCCGAGTCCTGTGTGGCGCTTCCCCTGCACCCTGTAGGCACCAGGTGTATGCCGAAATGTCGGATGTCTTCCCGCGCTGCAGGTGGCGGCCAATCGCGTTCGGGACAACGCTCAAAAAACTCCTCATTGGGCCACCAGGATGTGTGCAGACACGCCACTCCGTCGTACTCCCGTTCAAATGCACGATTACGGCTGATTTTTGGCACTGCGTTGTACGTCATGGCCGGTCCGTTGTTGACTGCTTCTTTAGACGACAGTCCAGTCTGAGGTGACGCCATAGCACTCATGACCTCGCGCACGCTCTCCGCCGAGAACGGTAGCGGCTCTCGGTGCGGGCAGTCTGGAAGCCGTTCCTGCAGCAGCCGCACGAAGCCGGGATTTTCCGTCGGGACGATGGTGAGGCACGGCGCCGACGCTGAGCTGCGCCCCGCGCCCGAGGTACCTCCCGTCTGCACTTCGTGGCTGCGGCCGCCGGCCGCGGCCGATGCAAAGCGCACGGGGCCGAACTCGTACATGACGTCGCAGTCCGAGTTCAGCTGCAGCTGCAGCACATTATCGTCGAAGCCCTCAGCCGTGCTGCCGGATATCACGGCGCTGTGCACCGTCAGGCGGCCGAGCGGCGAACACTGACACTGGTCGGCTGCAACACACGACAGTATCGTGTGTATCATCGGCGCTTGTTTTAGGAGCCTATGAGCCATCTTCTGCTCCACGTATATTTGGTGATCAGCAAACACTTTGGCAGGTTCGAAGTCGTAGGCCCGCCCCAGCACGCAGTCCACGGCGAGGGCAGCCCGTTTGCCGCTTTTCCGCAGCAACTCGGTCACGGTTTCTTCCAACGGCTGATGCTGGTAGCCTTCGTCGGGCGAAGGGAAGAGCAGCTCCTCCATAGCTACACACTTGGCGCTGCCGAGCACTGCCGCGCTGACCCAGTACCTTGAGGGACTTCGATCATAATGACTCGCAGCGTCGACTTGCCGATTAGAATAGCTTATCGGCGCGACTGGGGCGCCTCTTGCGGCGGGTGACGAAGTAGAATGTCCGGCAATGAATGTATGCACTATGGACTGCAAGGAAAAGCAAATATATTTGTTCCACAAATGGTTTTCGGACGTGAAGCGAAGCCAACCTCCTTCCACTTTCATGCATTTGGTTTGGGAATATCTATTGGCTTGTCGAACATCTAGGTGCATAGTAAACGCGTTACAAAAAAAAAAATGTTCTCACTGCGTCACCCCCGGAATGAGCAGTAGTTCCTTTAGAAAGCCTCTTTTCCACCACAAAGAATCTTAGAAATCCGAAATATTGTCAGTTTTACGCCAGTTGTATGATGTATGATGTAATGATCCTATGATGCAAAAAGCCGGAGGTCATAGAATTGTATCGCATGCCATGTCTTTTTGGCGTACGTTCGCACCATCCAGTTTCTTGAAGTACAGATATATGACGTACAACTGGAAACTACAGCAGCTAAAAAGTAAATGGTGGACTGTGATCTGCGGCAGGAACTTGTGCAGACAATGCTACGTGAGTTTCACACAGCCATGCACAGCTGTATGACAGTCGGATACCTGATGAAAGCTCACCGGATTTGAGAGCGCTTACAGCCGAGGTGACTCTCTGCGGCGGCGCTGGCGCAGGAGTTTCAAATTATTTGAAGACGAAGGGAAGAAGTCGAAAGCTCAGTGGTGCGTTCGTTTGGACCAGACGAAGCGGCATCTACATCCCGAAGCTTCCGCGCCGTCGGACAAGTACTGTCCGCTCACCGTGAGCAGGGGCATGCAGACTGGAGGCGCGTCATATAGAATATATGAATGCATACTTGCTTTATTTCGAATCGAGAAGGAAACTGTGAAAAAATCACTTCCATGTCGTTGGTGTGTGGAACCCAGTTAGCATGTGGTTCAAAGCTAGGAGCTTATGGCTATGCGCATTATGTATAATTGTACGTCTTTGGTATGTTTGCAGTTTTTACTTTTGCGCAGGAAAGCTGCTGACTAATGATGCCCATCTCTGGGAATTACAAGATACAGAGAGCAAGTTACAACAGGGTAAAGAAAAAGTTCCCAGCATGTGGGAATGTACAATATAAATGAAAAGAGTAGGCCTTCCAGTTTCATGTTTCGCTCAAAAACTAGTCGTGGGGATCCAATTTCTTTGAAGCGTCGTATCACCTCAAGTTCATGGAGTGAACACGGCATGGATGTAAATACACCACTTCTGGTTGGGAAAAAGGCAGAAAGGAAAGCTAACCGATGAACTGGGTGACTGAATCTTGGGTGGTGGGTGTAGAACACGCGCAACATGCTCTTCTTAGCAAATTATTTGAACTCCGGACTAAACATGCCAATTGTTTTAGAAAAAAGAAGCTTTGTAGGACTCATGGCATCTGAATGCTGTAGGCATCATCGCTATGCACCTCGCGTGCCCGCGCCATAGTTTACGGCCGACAGGTCGGATGGTTATGGTTTGAACAGGGATTTCTGTGGATCTGCGCAATAACCAAATGCGTTTGTAGCCATACGACCCTGTCGCCATGTCCACCTATGTGCAACGCAAAATTTGTCATCTTGGCTGTTGACCGCCATTTTTCGTGACGACGTATTCATTAGTCGTTGGGTTTGACATCACCCTGCAAACTTTTTCCAATTAAATGATTTCCGTAGGTCTTCGCACAAATGTTGTTAGATTTTTATCCGTAAACGAAGTCATTATAATACCCATGCATTTGAGCACATCTCCAACATTTATGAATTAAGCGTTATGCAGCGCAAGGATGGTGTCTGCATTGTCAGATAATACAAGTTGCGATCTCGCTTAAGGAGGCGTAGAGATTTGGATTGGTGATCCATACCATTTGCAAGCAAATCTGGTCCCTACTCTCGTAATGCAGGTATGCTCCAAAATGCGCGTTGGACGTGAACGATTCAGTGAAAAGCAGGACAATGAGAGGGAACAGCATTCTGGCCATTTTACCTTTGTCGTCACTGCATTATAGGTGTCATCCATGCATTACGTTGCGCGTGGAGAGGGAGAGGACAAGGGGAGGGGACAGAGGCTGGATAGCATAACATCACGCTCAAATGTAACTGAAAATCATGCTTTACTATGTTTTGCATTGCATATAAATGTTAAATACAAATACCGCTTGCTCCCTCTGACGTCAACCAACAAGTCTGTCCTTGTTTCGCGCCTCTAGCTCAATGAGGGGCCAAACGGACGTTACCTTTCTGAGATGTTGCGCTTAATGCAGCGCAACAAGGGAGGGAGGGGGTGGGTTTTTGCCCAGTGTAACCAGTGAATAACCAGGGTGAGAGAGAGACAGAGAGAGAGAGAGAGAGAGAGAGAGAGAGAGAGAGAGAGAGAGAGAGAGAGAGAGAGAGAGAGAGAGAGAGAGAGAGAGAGAGGCGAGGTGAAAAAACCTTCAAAAACTTGCGTAACGTAATTTATGGTCGCTTTCTCACTGCGTTATGTATTAGTTATGCCTTACGGGAACTCAGATTCCCCCCTTCCTATCAGTCTTTTTGATGTAGTACAAAAATAAAACACGGGGGCGTGCTGCTGCCCTCAGGTGTGTAGCTGCAGATTCGATCTTGACGGTTGAGACAAATTTCGATCTTGGGGCATCTCAGGTCTGGGCTGTCTAAGGTCATTTGCAAAGCCTTGCACGGGTATCGGCCTCTTCTCCAGCTGTTCTGATGTTTGATGAACATCTCTGTAATTTATCATCGATTGGGACCAAACTTCACTCAACACCTGATTTAGCCGTCTGTTCATCATTGACCATTCATTGTTTAAGCAGGCCGGTGGCCTTGCATGATCTCCTGTGACGCAATCCACTCTTCTATCGCGTCTTTCATCTAATAATGCATGTGTGCTGAAAATCATGAACTGTATACAAATACCACTTTGACCTGCCAACGAAGTCCCCGATCATGTCAGGTTGCGTGGGGTGTAGCAAACAACAAGGATAAGGTCGGGATGATGACAGAATCTTAACGAGACATCATTACCGGCGTGTATCTGGGGTCAAGTGAGGTCCCCGGGTTTTGGTGAATGAAACAAGTTAGATCCCAGTCCCCGTGGCCAAATGAGCTCAGTGACCTTTGGTGTCCTTTGTTGACCCGGTCAGACGTGATGCTGAAACTGATCTAGTGCTGAAACAGGAACATTTTCGGTTTACTTCAGCCGCAGTGCACCACTGCCGGCAAAATATTTACCAAAACAAACATTGGTGTTCGCTGTGCCAACAATGATCCCTTTGGCCCGCTCTGGGAGGTTACAAGTTGGCCCGAGATGGTGTACCGATACGTTATTTTGTGCAAGCCACAGAGAAAAGCTGCGATACCATGGTAGTACCGCGGCGTTGTGGACTTGGGCCGAGGTAGCTTGCAAATCCTGACATGAAGACATAAAGACATCTGACCAACAAAGAACCATAAAGGCCATCCAGGTTGGACTACCTCAGACTCCGCACACATCCTCGAAGCTAGTCTTAGCACCTGCCCTGTCTGAATTTAGCTGTAAACGAGATCTTTAAACCGATATGGCTTGTCCAAACGATTTTGAATGCTGCTAAAGGGGGACTGACTTCCTACAACTTCGTTTGACAACCCTTTCCAATGATTCACTACTCTTTGACTAAATTACATCTGCCTCTTCATGATCCTGCTTCTACCTTTTGCTAAATAGAATTGGCCTCCTCTAAATCTCGGCCTACTTTCCAGTGGTCCATGTAGATCTACCTCGTCCATCTTTCTACCATAACCTTGAATACCTTTGTCAGGTTCCCTCTAAGTCTACGATATTTCAGTGAATACAAATTCAAGGTCCTAAGCCTATATTATATTCTTAGTTCTTGTGTTCTAATCGTCGTCAATCCCATTGAACATTCTAGTTGTTTTCTGCTATGTTCTTTGCAGCCGATCTATATCTGTTTGGAAGCATGGGGACCAAGCCTGTACACAATACCTTAGGTGTGGTCTGATGTGAGCTAAGTACAAATTTTTGACAACATTTCTTCTCTTGCAATAAACATCCCTGTTAAAAGCCCCAGCACCCAAAAGACCTCGCTGCCACCAGCGCCACATTGTTTTTCAGCCTCTAAACCACTGGAAATTTTGACTTCTAAATGCCCTTCTTCCTCGATCCTTTCTCACTCCCGACCTCCCATTTGATAGCCAATGACCTCACTGCCAAAACTACCCGAATGCATCGCCTGACACTTATCATAATTGAATGCCATTTGCCCCAGAGAAGTCCAGTTGACTAGCTTCTCCAATTAAAGCTGAATTTGATTCACCTGGTCGGTATTTTTCGACACCCCTACCAATTTAATACTGTCAGCAAACTTCAGAACCCTACTCGCTAATCCTTTCTCAAAATTATTCCCAAGCATGATAAAGAGCATAAAGCCCAACACCGACCCCTGTGACTAAGGCCACCACCGACCCCCGATCCCGATTACAATCTCTACAAGCCCCCATGGAGATTTTATACCATTGAGTACAGCGCTTTGTTTCTTGTCTAGCAGCTAACCTCTCAACCAGCTAATAATTTTTCTCTTAATTTCATGCAATTTTAACCGATATAGCAGAGCTTGGTGTGGTATCTGGTATGTTTTCAAACGCCGTACTTAAATAAATAAATAAACTCCAAACATTGCCTTTATCTATCCGATTCCAAACATGTTCCATGAACTCTAAAAAAATTGTCAACCAGGACCTACCAGAACAAAAACCGAAGAAAGTCTTCTCATGGTTTGTGCCTGATTCTATCATTATTCTTTAGATGGCATCATTTAGATATGATTTGATCTTTTTGCTTCAAATAATAAGCTCCAAAAAATTGTCAGTTTTTAGCTCCAAAGATCAGCCCAGATTTACTTACAATTCCGTCCACCAACGCCCTGATGTGCAGTGCTCGTGTTTAAGCGTCAAAGCAACAAGTGCCACGATTTCTTTTTTAAAAAATGTCCATGAGATGTTCTGATCGGAAAGGCTTCAGAGAATATTGTGTGGAGGCCAGCAGGGGTGCAAACAGAATTTCCGATGCGGGGGTGTTGTAATTATTTGCGACGGGGAGCTTATTTTTACGAGCAATCCCAAGTCCCATTGACAGCACCTGTGCATGGCGAAGAGATTAATAGAGCCCCTCGAACACTGATAGGTTCGTGATGTATTGATGATCTATCGATATTGGTGTACCCTGGTGCCTCACAATATTGTCTAAGCCGCTTACCGTGCATATTCAGTCCACTGTCCGCTAGTCTTGTTACTAAATTACGGCCGTTGAATTCTGCATGCTGCTGCCCATGGCAATGTCCAAAAGATTTAAAACCCAAGTGGTTTTCCTGATCATCAGATTACGGAATAATATGCCGCAGTCTCGTGGTGAAATACTGCGCTCGAACCCGACGAGGTTGGGTGGGCGTGACCTCCCCCCCCCCCCCCACTCTTTGGCTGCGCCACTGAAGGCCGGTAATGCATGCAGCTCTTGGCTCAAGTTATGTATGATGTTTGTCCGTATCTCGTAACATGACAGAACTCAAATGAAAATAAGAAACTGTTCTGTAAGGTGCAGAAACACAGCATGTAAAAAACAATGTCATCGACACTTCATATATAAATCAATAAAGCGTCGTCTGTAAAATACTCGTACATCCATAAACATCAGAATAAACTGTTAACAATGAAGGCGGCAGTTGACACTCGCCATGTGGAGCCTAGGCAAGCGTTTCAGATCAAGGGTAGATAAAAACGGTCACCAGAAACGGTGGACCCACACTGCACTGCCCGTCACCAGTCGCCAGCAACAATACCAGTGTTCAAACTCTGCCCGATGGCCTTGGGTGTCGGTTGATAGCAACGCTGTCGCTGCTGTTGACTGATAACCGGCCAATCAGGACGCCTGAACCGGGCCCACTGCGAGACGGCTTATCGGGAACCGCGCAGATCTCAGCCGTTGGGCGTGGAGCGGATTTTGGGCGCCCTGTTCACAGGCGCGGTCCACGTCATACCGGGCCCTCGTCGATAGCAGGGCAGATAGCGACAGGCGAGGACGCGACCAGGATTCTCTTCAGGGGTCGGGTGGAGCTGGGTGAGCACATATCACGCTGATTTTAACTTTCCGACGGGAGCCGTCCTCTTGTGAAAAAAACAAGGACACACGGGCATGAAGAAGGGGGGGGGGGAGGGAATCTGGCGGCCCCCGGTACACAGGCAAGGACGTCATGTCCCGCGCCATCGGCAGTCCGGGAGTGTTCCGACCCGAATGAAGCACTCCAAATCTCCCCCAACCGCTGGAAGCACACATTTGGAAGTGCTTCGAAACACCACAACAGCATTGTTGTTGCGGCGAGCGTAGGGAATCAGCCACCCCAACTCTTGCGAAACTGAACAGTGCGTCTGTACCGTCGCCTAGAAAAAGTGGTTCGAATAAATCATCGCGAAAGTTCAGATTTTCTCAACATTTGACCCGTGCCAGAACTCTGGGTCAAATATGAGGAACACGAACATGTTGTGGAAGGAAACATATACTGCTGACAGTTTATCGTTGGAGTACATGGTCGTTTTAACTTGAATTTTCTTCCATACGTCATCCTTTTTGCAGAATTGAAATGCACTTCAAATGGACTTCACCTGATCAAAGCGATTTTTGTGACTATAGCATTGATTGATGGTCGTCCTAGGGCTCCCATGGGGGAAGTGTTGATTTTTCATAAAACATTTGAAACAAGCAAGCTTCACAGCAACTGAAACAGCAGTGAAGAGCATCAAAGCGGTATTCTCACCGTTCTAGACTTTCGGAAGCGCTCGAAGACCCTTTAGTTTCAGCACAGCACGGCTACTTCGCACTCAACTTGTTGGGTCAGATCACCACCCCGCGGCTCCGTCGGTCAGCGCACCTGGCGGCCTCCAGAAGCCCGCAGAGCCGCCCGTGACACCGCGTCCTGCAATGCACGTGCAGGTGTCGCGCACCACCGTCTGACAGCGCAGACGGCGGCCATGTTGTACCGGCTTCCGCAAGTCTGCCCCCAGGTCAGCGCCCCGTTTGCCTCCCTCATTAGTGTCACATGGCCTCACGGCACCGGGGAAAAATCAAACGCCACAAAAACACCCGGCCCTCTCGACCATCATTTAGCTTGTCAAAAATGTGCCTCAAAAATTGTGACTGCTTCCTTCCTGTTTCTATGCAAGTTGTCCCAATTATTCTCCGGGCGAGGACGGGTCTGCAAAAAGTCCCCGGGAAGAGCTCGGAAGGGACTGGGCGCGGAGCAATGTCCAAACACTTTTCAGCTGCTGCTTAACATGATTTCAAACGCCGCATTTAGCTGCGTTTTTGCGTGCGTTTTTCTCACGTTTTCGCATCCGCATATGAATCTCGCTCGAGGGACAGCTCGTCGAGCAAACTATCTCATCGCGTTCGCTTTTTGTGCCGCTGCCGCGTGTTGTCCCACAGAACATCCACCGCGCACGGCCCAGCAAACGGGTGTTCATGGTGGGTCGAATTACCTCACATCAAGCTTCTCAAACGCTGCGGAGACATATCATCGCCCCGGGCCGTGAATGTGTCGATGCCGCTGGCGCGCTCCGAGCCAATTCGGCTGTGCGCTGGTGCGAGCGCTGCCACCGTAGGACGGCCATTATACAAGTTCCGTAATCGCCTCCTAGATGGCACTCAAATCGTTAATGGCTAAAAATCTACCGCCGTGACCGTCCAGGGCACGAAAGAGCGCGCCGCACTGATCCGACCAGAATCAGACGATGAAGGAGGGCCAGCACCGGCCGGGGATCAATGCAGCTGCCACGTGACGGGCGGCGTGGGACTAGCTGGAGACAGTGGGGGACCGGCGCTGGACCGGGAGGGACGGTGCGGCAGCCGGCCGGCCCGAGCCGGCAGGGCCAGGCTTCGCTCACGCGCGGCCGTGAAATTACGACTGTCACCAAAACCTTACTTTCAGTATACCATAACCTTATTTTCGAGGGGTACCAAATCAAAACAGGCCATTTTAAGGCCCCAGCACCATAACTTTGAGCGATACCAAAATCCATGGGCATACCATTTTTGTACCTCCCATTCTGGTGAAATGGTTCAGCGAAAGAGCGCCAAAAACCTTCATTTTTGGACATCAAAACCTTCATTATTCGGAGGCACCCAAATCCAGGGGCATCACAAAGGACCACAAGACCTTCATGTTCAAGAGGCAACAAATTCAAAGCTGAATGCCCACGCAGCTCCGTCGACAAAGTCTTGTATCGGCTCCTGGGGGCAGGGGGCAATAAAACCTTCATTTCGGGCACCATTACATTTATTTTCTAGACGCACTAGTTCCGAGCGGTGGTCTGGAAATGCTCTGAAACTTTTATTTTAAGGAGCACCAAAATCCAGGGGCACCACAATCGCTTTGTCTTGCACTCTGATATAATTCTGTATGGGCTCTTTCGGCGAAGGAGCACCTAAAACCTGCATTCGGGGCACCTGTATCTTTAAGAGGCATGCAGCTTCAGAGGAGCACCATAAAGGGCCCGAAGCTTTCTTTTTTAAGGACGACCTACTCCAGGGGTACCAGAAACTGTCCCAAAGTCTTTATTGTCACGAGGAACTAAATTCCAAGAGCGCCACTATAAGGGCTGCACTTAGGGAGGGGGCGGGGGCAGAAACCTCTGCCGGTTAGGCCTCCCAGGGTCCTGAGGGTCCCGAGGGGTCAGGGCTCATGCAACAAGTTCTGCTAAGTGTGGGAATCCAGTCAAAATGTTGGAAACAGATTATAAGAAATCATAGGACATCTAAGGTGGTGCGATGCCATGATGAGCAAAAAGCAGTTACCTACGGATCCCGCATTGTGTGACCGGCAGTGCCACGGTGGTGAAAGGGAACGGGGTAAGTGATTGGCAGATGCAACTATTAGCCATAGTCCTGCTCGGTGTTCTTAACGAATTATGGTATTCATATAGCATGCGTGCACATGTGCAGGCATTGCCAGTTTTCATAGGCGTATCCACGTTTCCGAAGACAGGGGGAGACGTGATTGTATATCGGCCATCACATTGGCAGCTGAGTGACCCCTGACAGAGTCCGTCTGTCGTGCATGACCATTAACCAAGAGTCTCACTGAATTACTACCATCTTCATGTACCACAATATTGTGGACACTCGCGACTCTGACTCCCCCTCCCTGCACACCATTCATCGTCTCTGTACTCGGCTGAGGCACACGGTCATTAATTTAGAAGTCGTTTGCTGCTTATGAATGTTAACGAGAGAACGCAACATACTTTTCGCTTTTGGTCTTTCTGTTCTCAGGTGGCATGGGCACGTTTTTTTCGCATTTGTAAAGTCACCTCTGTTAAACAAAGCAATTCTCTTTCTCTCCTTTTACATATGCATATCGTATCCTAAATAATTTTCCATATTACTACAATGGATGCCAGCATGGGCTCCATGGGCACAATGGATGCCAGCATGGGTTCCATGGGCACTATGGATGCCAGCATGCCATCAGGTTACTCGGCCTCTTCCGAGTAGACCTTTCTAGGCTGGGCTGAGCATGCCCTGGGTCATGCAGGGGTACCTGATTGCTTGTGTAAATGTTTACGGAGTTTGACGTGTTGCTTCCGAATACCGACCACCAATGGTTCCATTCGCCAGGGGTATCAATAGCTCCTGTGTGCTGAAGAAAATGATTATTATCACTGTGAAGACGGCCATCTATGCATTCTTGTCAGACTTTATTGGAAGTAACTTCTTGAGCAAGGCCCGGGAATCCCCCCCCCCCCCCGGCTCACACCAAGTACTTGGAATTTTGCCGAAGAGCACTAAATATTTGTTTGGGAAGCATCAGAATGCTTCAAACACCTGTTTAGTACCGTATACAAGAAAGTAAAAAAAAGACCTGAAGAGCGGAGGAGATCCCGCCGCGTCCCTGGACCTGGATAAGAATCATATTGTTTACGAACCACCATGTGATTGCATTTGGCAGGTTGGACCTTGACGTTGCTCTGACGCGATCATTATCGGCTGAAGGAGACTATCCCACTGCTTCTAACCGAGACTACATGCAAAAGCAAACAGACCATTTGTGACCTGCAGCCTCAATGTGACGGACCACAACTCGGGGCCGATCCTCCCGGCCATTATCTGGGCCACAAGCCCAGCCTGTCTCAACGTAAACTCAACGGGAATTTTATAACTTCAGCGGCCCGGCGGTCCGGCTGGTCCCGGCCAACCACGCTTTTAACAGGTTTATAACTTTGCAACTATTGACCGCATCGTCGTTCAATTCTGCAATGAGAAGCGTAATGCTTTAAACGCTGTGTAGTAAATGGTTTCAACATATTTGTTGCAAACCGTTTGATCAGAAAAGATTTACTTCAACAATGTGATGTATCCAAAATCTGCCGTCATTCTGCCATTCGATTAACATGAAACAAATAGCCTTACAAACTAAAACAGAATTGAAGAATCTGCCTCAAAAAGAGATTCGAAGTTCAGCGACCTGGGGCTGCCAAGATGCAAGTTCAGTGCCGTTTCAAGGGGAGGATGGACAATCAGTGCAAGCAAAAGTGTGGGCCGATGTTCTAAGCTGGTCAGGCAACTCAAGCGAAAGTAAAGGTTCCCCGGGACTTGGGAGTTCTTAAGAATCACACATCTTGGCAACAAGAGAAGATACAATTGTGGAACCCTTTGTATGTTACAGGTGAATGTACTACATGCTACTCTTTTCGGAGCTAAAGGGCGGGCAGGCCAGCATCCCTGGTGGGCCGTCATCGAGACATGGCCCCTCTTAGCCTTATGAGATATTCCAACACATTGCGGTTAGAATTTTGCTTATCACCGCTTTGAAATGCATTCCTTCATTATGCGCGCAGACATTTTCTGAGGATACCGACGAAACAATGGAGAGCCAGTGTTTTTTTACATATGTAGACGGCCGCCACGTCCATCTCCCAGAGGTTTAAGATGCACTTTATTCACGACCCCCCCATCGCCAGCACCGCGCCTCAACTCCAACCAGACTCGCTCCTGACCAAGACTCGACCTGAACTCCTCGTGGACGCTGACGGGAAAATAACGGAACCTCGGAAATAGGCGACACACAATTCCTGAAGTCCTGCAAAACTGTTAAACACTGCGCTGATGATCCGTAAAGTATTGGGCTTTCCTTGACATCGCCTCTCAGTTGTGACGGAGGTGTGCTACTAATCATGAAAGATGTCTTCTTTTGAAGAGAATGAGTGCCTTGCCGCAACATAACCCCATCCATTCATATGCCCTGATCGTATCCCTCATGAAGATGGTCTTCTGTCGAGCCATGGCTCTCAACGATTCGAGATCTCGAGATCATAACGAGATCTAGCATGGGGCGAGGCGTTCCCTCAGTCATGACAGGGAGCCCTACTCTCACTGTACCTTGCCTCTCCATCACTTCAGGGGAGTGTTGCACATTTATGTGGGGTTTGAAACTGAAACAGTCATCTCGAAGACCTTCCGGTGCTGTTCACAATCCTGTCCTTAAGATCTAAGACCCTCTTATTTCTGAACGCTCGCGAAAATGAGGAAAGCATTTCGGGGAGAAAAAACATGATGGTCGAGTCGTTGCTGTCTGGCGATCGTGCGCACGATTTCCAGATATAACGGCCGTCAATTTGTTCTCAATCAGTGTTGTGCTGAGTACGATGACGTTATCAAATAATGACGGATCGAGGAGCATGTTTTCTAATCGGAGATATTGTGGTGTGCAGAGCAGTTTTTTCTGTTCAATGGTATACCATTAGTATATATATATATATATATATATATATATATATATATATATATATATATACCAATGGTTAGAAGCAGGCTTGTTTCATCACATCTGGTGCTTACTTCCCCATCTTCAAAAGTAAAACATTCTCTTCAAGGTCCTTATCGTCCTTACTTTACTATCGCCTTGTTCTTACCTTATCGTGACGTCGTCATGTGCCTTCCTATGTCTGAGTAAGCCTCATTTTAGAATGTGACCTTCTCCCATACGCAACATGGAGTTTTTGTTGCTGTTTAAAGAACGGCGTTTTTGAAACACCATCCGACCAGTCTCCGGGGCGACATCTGAATTGAGGCCTCCTCTGCATGGGATCTACCTGAAAGGCCTCCTCTGCATAGGATCTGCCTGAAAGGCCTCCTCTCGTATGCTGGCTCTCAATTACAATGGCTCTGTCATGGTCTCAAGTGACCGTGAGAGAGACCGTGGTGCTGCTTACTAGCCTGGTAATTTTTAATGAATTTCGCAAAAATTCTTATCATTATGTGTCTCTAAATATTTTCAGTAAGTCCACCCACGCCGCATCAATCGCCAACGCCCAACTGATCATTCTTGCATTGTATGTGCATAGGGAAAATACCTTTCAATCTGAAAATATGTTCTTAGAACAAATCTTTTTGCACAAGTTTTCTGGGTGTATGTCTATGCTTAGAAGTCTATACTCAGAACAACAGAATAGATACAGGTTCATGTTCAGAACAGCTTGAGTATTGCACGATGCCATGGCGACATTTGAAGCCATCGCACCATCTCCACTGCTGCTAATCTCTCGCATGCAAACACTTCAGAGTTCAGAATACTAAACAGACGCATCTTGACCGCCAACAAAATGTTTCGCACCAAAAACCGGTCTGTTTTAGTGGATTATGACGTTCCACTTTACCAACGAGCCGCCATCAGGGTCGGTCGAGGAGCCCGATTCACCCGAAGACACGAGATGGGGCCTGGCGTGGTGTGAGTGCTGGCCACGCCAAGCCGGCCCATGTCCCCGAGACACGGCAGGTGGCCCCGTGAACACGTGACCACGCCGGCGCAGCCGCGACATGGAAAATACAGGGTGACTGTTCAGACAGTGCAGTGAGTGTTAGGTCGCATCACAGGAACGGGACATCAACCAGGCAGTGTCAAGGGTGCTCAACTACATCACAGGAACCAAATACCAACCATTCAGACGGTGCATTGGGTGTTCAATAGCATCATGGGATACTTACCACTCGCGGAGGGCAGTGAGTGTTCAATAGCATCATGGGATACTTACCACTCGCGGAGGGCAGTGAGTGTTCAATAGCATCATGGGATACTTACCACTCGCGGAGGGCAGTGAGTGTTCAGTGGCATCATGGGATACTTACCACTCGCGGAGGGCAGTGAGAGTTCAACAGCATCATGAGAGGCTTACCATCCGCAGAAGGCAGTGAGTGTTCTGGTGGCTTTATAGGGCGCGAGTTTTCATGATCTGTTCAGCACATTGCTCCTCAGAGGAATGGGAGCCGGCCAAATTTAACGGAAGCAAAACATGGTTCATGATGAGACCATCTAGTCTAACTATAAGTTGAAAGCAGGCTTTTCTGACCAGTATTAAATCTAATAATTCATGCCACTTTACATGTAATTCGGTCATCGAAGGTCACTCAAAGTTCATCTTAGTCGTCTTGCCCCAAACCCCAGGTTTTTCCTCTTGTCCCTTCTGACCCTCCCAGAAAGGCCCCATGGGCTTAGGGCTGGTTTGCCCTTCCTTCCTTTCAGCTTTCTGTCGGCTAGTAAGCTATTCGCCCGTGGCATTGCAATGGCCGGAGGCTGTTCAGGGCGATTCAGGGCGACGGGGCGAGTTCAAGTCGAGTTCAGGGTGAGTTCAGGGCGACTGGCGCTAGCCGAAGCACTAGCCGCTCCTTCCAGTGGTTGACGAGAAATATCACGCGGTTTGTGTTGGCTGAAACGGAGCCCTCCGTGACCAGTCGGATCCCTTCCGCATCAGAGAAAGCCCAACGAAGCTAACAATATCCACAGCATTTTCTGGGGCGTGGTACTGACTACAGTAATTTTTACCGACAATAGCATACACTCACATACATGCCAGCCCAGTCTTGCCGGCCAGGTGGGGCAAGTTCTACCTCGTGTGGGCACTGGGACCAGTTTGTCTGCCTTCGACGCACCCGAGCGTGCCTTAATGATGGCAAGGTTCCAGTATCACCGTTGAAGGCACCGTCTATACCGAGTGAACACTGGCTGTTACCACCACGCCTCCTAGATCTGCATCTCTTGACCCAGGCACGGCCTTGTGAAGTCCGCCGGCATCTCACTTCCGCCGCCTAAGACGCCCTGACACGGTCAGGCGGCGCGCCTTCTCCGCGGGCAGGAAGGTCAATGGTTTACCAGTGACTGGCCAATGCTGGTGAGAAGTGAAGGCTCACAGACCAGTCTGGGACCGGTCGAGGTGGTACACCGGACCGGGCAGTGCGCGATCCGGGATGACCGCAGGTCGGCAGGGTCTCTGTGGCTCCGCTCCGGCCCGGTAGAACCACATGGTCTCCGGGGCCCCGCTCCGACCTGGCCGAACCACAGAGTCTCCGGGGCCTCGCTCGGGCCGGACCGAACCGCAGGGTCCCCGGGGCCTCGCTCGGGCCAGACCGAACAGCAGGGTCTCCGGGGCCTCGCTCGAGCCGGACCAAACCGCAGGGTCTCTGGGGCCTCGCTCGGGCCAGACCGAACCGCAGGGTCTCCGGGGCCTCGCTCCAGCCCGGCCGGTCCGCGGGGCTCCCCGGTCGCTGCCCCGGTGGCCGGCGCGGTGCGTCGGTGCCGGGCGGCCCCAGCGGGCGCCCGGCCGGTCGATGGCCGGGCCGAGCGGCGGCGGCCGGGGCCCCTCCCCCGCGTCACACGGCGCGCCGCAAGACGGCTCGCGCCGCCCCGCCGCCGCCGGCGCCCGCCCAGTCGTCGCCGCGCGCGCAAAAATCCAGCACCGGCGGCCGCCCGGCGAAAAATCGTCGGCAGTCGGCGCGCGACGCACGGAAAAATCAGCCGTCATGTGCACCTACGCCTACCCCTCCCAGCTGGAGGTGATGCAACACCAGTTCGGCAGCAACTTCTCGCAGGTCAGTGGGCACGGCCGACGTGTCGCGGGCCGGGGTCAGCGAGCACCACGTCGCCGCAGCCCCCTCTACGGCGGCGCTCGGTCGCACGGATTTGCCGCAGCACGCAGCGCTGGCGGCGGGCGGAGCGGACCGGCCGGCCGCCGGCGCCGCTCATGACACCTGCCCGGCCGGCGGGCGCCGCCGTCTGCTGCAAGGCCGCTCATCTCCGGGCCATCTGGCCGGCCTGCAACGGCCGCTGCCGAGAGCAGCTGGGGCCTCTGGCGCCGCCGGGCACGGCTGGCCCCAGTGCAGGGCGGAGCGCGGGCGCGGGGGAACGGGGCACGGCAGGCCCCAGTGCAGGGCGGAGCGCGGGCGCGGGGGAGCGGACGACGCAGGCCGGTGGAGTCCGAGCTCGGCGGAGTGCGAGCTCGGCGGAGTCCCGACTCGGCAGTGTCGGGACTCGGCGGGTCAGGTCATGGGCGAGTCGGGTCGCGCGCGCCGCCGGTGCGTGGCGGTGCCCCCGCGTACGGGAACGACGTCGTGGGTGGCAGGTACGCGGTGTGGACTGCCGGCGTCAGCCTCTGATCCGCGCTCCTTGGCTTGGACTGCGAGCCGTGTCTGAGAGGACATTATCAGGTATGCGGGGAGGCGCCAAGCAGAAGTTGTCGCGGTCTCGATTGCTTACCTGGCTCACGACCGTTGCGGGATTTTGGTGCTGACGTTCACGTTAGAGGAATGCTTTAATGGCTATGAGAACCAATTCAGTACAGTGTTGACCCGGAGAGCTTTTGTGACAGGTATCGGAATGGGTCTACGGTATAAAGAGGAAACGGTTTCAAACTTTTCTGTCAGCTTAACTGCTGTTTGCCCGCCACAAATCTCATGACAGTTTCATGGGCATTACGATGGCAAAAAAGAAACAGAGCAAAAAAGGCGGCATCTGTTCAAAATTTGACATACAACATTGTAATTCAACTTACCTGCATCAAGTAGGCAGCGAAATGCAAATTCTTGCTAACCAGAGTTTCCGTACGAGTTTCATCATGAAACATGTACTATGTAGGCATATATACATACATACATATATACATATATATATATATATATATATATATATATATATCACACCGAATCCTCCTAGGGATAGCCTACCCGCCTTACGCAAAGCATTAATTTTACATTGGCTTTAAGAACAAGTGTGTTATTAGTGCTCTTTCCTCGGGAGATATCGTATACGCCTCACGTGCCGGAAGTTAACGCCGGCGTATATGATTTGATTCCTTCTCGACTGGACCGAACAGAGCAAGTTTTACATCTACAACTTCTAATCGTTCTCTGAGTCGATTCAAACTTGATCATACACAGAACACAATGACGACATACTCAGCTTAATGTACAAAATACTAAACAGGCCCAAATAGCATTACTTTATTTTGGATGGCAATCCTTCATCGGTAACTGACCACGAACTGTTAGATCAGCCCGACACGTAGTAAAATACGAACGATTTCCCGAATTTAATGAAACATGCTTTTCACTGAAGGGCAGAGCATACATTTAGTGTGAATATTTTAGGAAATACTCGAATACGCACCTCATGATATCACAGAACATGTGTGCACACCTCATGATATCACAGAACATGTGTGGGCACCTAAAATACTCAAATACACACCACCCAGACCGTTGAAGGCGGCGCGGTGATGATAAACGTTCTCTGACGGGGCGTATGTCCCCCCCCCCCCCCCCACCCACTCACACGCAGGTTGCAGTGTACAGTGAGCAGCGGACTTTACAAGCCGCGGTGTTTGTCGCGCACGTTCCATCGAAGCCAGACGTGCAGGGAAGGCATACGCCTCGCTTGATGGGCAGGTCGGGCTTGCACGTGTGCGAACGAGGTGCCGCTTTTCGTATTTCTGCCCGAAATGCTGCTTTGACGCCATCAAATTGTGTTATCGGAAAGCGTAAGGTCAGCAATACGCACATGTGCACACCTGTACATAGGTTAACGTACGAGCGAGCGGGAATTTTCTGTAGGGACCGGGCGGGCCGAACCCGGTCGTACATGGATTAAGCTCCATCAGATGCTTCCTGAGCACAGCGCAAATCTTGCCTTTCGATATTTTTGATGTTTGCAGTGCCGAAACTTTAACAGCGCGCATGCCATTTTTTCTGGTGTGTGTTCGGAAAGAACGTCGTCCTTAAACATGAATTACAAATGCATTTATTGTGTAACACGGGCACCATGTCGTTGAGATTCTTGAATAAAATAAACCTTATTTCTTCTGGAGTCGGTAAACGAACTATTTTTTAAAAACAAAATGGTATACGAACTATCCCGTTTAGAAGATATAGCAGAATGTTTAGGGTAATCGTCGGTTGAGCATTATCCTAAACTTTCTGCTATATCTCTTCCGCAAGGAAAAAAACATTACAACGAAGGCCGTTTATCGCGGAAAATCCACATATATCCAAGCTTCATGTGTTTGCACTGCCACAGCCTTATGCCTCCATCTGAAGGCACTGACGCCGTACCATAATAAATTATCCGGGAGATGTTGAGGGTGCTGCTGTGGTCCCATTATGGTTGAGTGATGTGAAGACTGTACGAGCAGTACCGACAACTAGCGTGTTTAATCAAGTCACAGCAATGGAGTGTTTGACAGCCTTACTAGCCTCTCATGAAAATCACGCAGGGGGTCGATGTCATATAGTTCCATACGAATTAGGCTTCATTTGATGTCCTTGGATTTCGCAAAATTATCGTTTTAGTTTGCATATGGGGAGTAGGCAAGACAGACTCCCGGCAAGATTCCTCGTAGTCCTGCACTTGTACTTCGTACTTTGTATCCATGCTTTTTTGACAGTTTAAAACACCCGAATGGCGTCTTAAACATTAAAAGGACATGCCCTCAAGTCATCGAAATAGGGTTCCAAGCTTAATAGGGTCTTACAAGGCGAAAAGAGAGCTCTTATAGGGGCGAAGAGAAGGCCACATAGTGGAAAGGGCATACTGGGACACGATCTGGCCCTCTCCTGGGCGAAATCCTTGCCACACCACTGTGTCTCACAGTCCAGTGCTGTCATTAATAATAACGGCACCACCCGGCATAAAACCAGATGCGCTACGCTCGCTCTACTGGATCGGACGGCCGCATTCAGTTCCAAAAGTTCATCCGCAGCGTGTCGGCTTGCGTGCGGCCACAGACGCCGTTGTGCCCACCCAGCCAAGTGATCCCCAGACATCCACTTATGCTGGCGGTCGGACCCCATCTGTATGCCGGGCCCAAACCAGGCGCATATTTTTCTCCACGCAGCCGCATAACTTATCTTCCGCCAGATTAAGCTTGCCGCCCGGCCGCTGCGCCACCGGGGCGGTGCAATCCCGGAGCGCAACACCCGTAGTCGGGGGCGAGGCCTCCACGCGTGGACGCTGAGGGTACGGCGCGACTGCGGTGCAGATGTGCCCATGAGCTTCCGAGAGTCGGCATCATTTGCTGCAGACGAGGAAACTCGTCCCTGAGCTCTGGCAATGGGGCAAGCGGGTTCCAGCGAGTCCTGCGATTACGGGAATCGTCAGTCCAATTCGGGCCGTGAAAGTCAAAGTTGCCGCACCTCTTCACGGATGCTGACGGCAGCGAATCCTAAACGGCCAGAGGGCGGGGCTTTCATTCTCCGTCGTCGCGTGCTCAGGGGCGAGCCTGTCGGGGCCCGCCGCCGGGGCAACGCGGCTCTAATGGAGGACCGGTGTCGTGAAGCGGCGTCATAGTGACGGGAGGCGTCGGACGACCGCTGGTGAATGGGCGGAGCCGGGCCGTCCGGCGGCCGTAACACCGCTGGAATGTGTGTAATTGACAGATTTGGACTGGTTTTATAGCGCCACCCCCAGCCGTGCCCGATCCCCCAACAATCTGACGTTATGCCAGCACGAGTCCTGCAATAAAGCTGATTGATGACGGTCGAAGCTTCACTATCAACCATCAGCGTTGACGAGGCAACTACTGCAGTGATTAAGACACGCACAAATGGGGTATAGCGTGTGGGGAACACGGAGCCGACAATTGAATAAATGCGCTCAACAACTCCTCAACCTTATCAGTAAAACATGCTTCGTCAACGGTGCCCTCTGCAAAATAACCTATAATTTCACTTCAGGGAATATTTTTACGTCCCTGGTCTGGCAAAGTACCTCCATGAGATTTACAACGCTGAACGTAATGTCTTGGTGCGTCGTGATTGGGCATACGGTGCGAGAGAAGCTGTTCTGTGCTGTTAGATACCGCCGTGCAACAACAACAACAACAAAACAGCATAAGCCAGTACAATACAGAGTATTAGCCAGTACAATCTTCATAATGAAGCTCGGGTAATTTCAGCACAATGTGTCTACGTAGATGACAATTTGACTAGGCTCAGCCTCAGTTCTTTTCCTCGGAGTAAACTGTTTTTTGCGCACCGAGAAGCCAACGCAGCGCGTCTGGGCCGCCTGACGGCCACAGATTAGAACGCTTACAAGTGTTGGGGGCGGACAGAACAAGATGAAAAGTCCAGTCTTTGTTGTCAGACTTCACACTCCGTCACCTTGGGCAATTGCTCGCAAGCTGCACTGTAATTGGCTTTCCAGTACTCCCATCTTGATCTGCCCGGCTACCGCGTCGCATCAGCTGCCCTGTTGACAAGAAAGTGTGGAATGCACTCAACAACGGATAAGTTCAGAATCTTCAATCCTTTGATAAGCTCTGGCGCACCCAAGCGGGTAGGCTCATGATATTTTAACCCCCTCCCCCTGCCAGCAAGCGAGGATTAAACGCAGTCCTTTCCGCACGGCACTGTTGAATTTAATTCTGCACCCAAATGATCAGGAAAATTAGGTTGGATTTAATATCGTGGGTAGCGGTACACAGCAAGAACGATTTGATGACAGCGTCAGGAGATAGCCAAGTGCGGACACGAAGCACTACAGTCCAGGCATGGCACGGAGCTAGTTCAGCGTTTTCGGCGGCAGAACCAGCAAACATCGGCTGTTCAGTGATACATCAGGTGTTGTGTCTGGCAGGCTTTGTGGCTGCGATTTGCGAGCTGTGCACAGGTTCTGCGGGTTATGCTGTGACTCAGTCCAAATATTTCTGGCCCTCTCCATGAAAGGTAATTCCAGCTCCATTTGATAAAAACTCCAGCGTGTATCTCTAATATATATATATATATATATATATATATATATATATATATATATATATATATATATATATATATATATATATATATATATATATATATATACACACATCACGCATCATAATCCTAGCAATGGTTGTCTCGTAAAGACCTCATGACATATCTCTTGTTCCTGGTCGCAGTCCTGCAGGCAACCTCTCCCGATAGCGTTAACGCAGCGGCTGTGTCCCGGCGAGCAGAGCGTACACACGACGACGGCCAGGCGAACTGCGTTCCTGCGGTCGGGTGGCCAGGATTTCGTCTGATTCGGGTTACATGGTGCCCTTTCAGTCAAAAGGCCTCTTTTTACCGTTACACGGGCCCTGGTTTTGAATTCGGGGTCCATTTTGGGATTTACACAGCGAACATGAGACTATGCGCCATAGGCCCACGTCAAGAGCAGTTTACGATGACTCTTATTACAACGATATATAACTTCTTAGAAACGACACGGCATTTCCACGATTCGCTCCACCTTCGGGGGGGGGGGGGGGATGAGCAACAGTGGAGCCCCACGGGCCACAAGCCGGCGGACAGAGGGTGCGACGAGGTGCGGTGACCCCACTAAAATAGTCGACACAGACGATCTTGGTTCTTTCTTGAAACAGCCGAGCTTTTTACGTGGTAGTGCTCAGTTGACGGCGTGCTCGTTGCGTTTGATTCCATGAAGCCGTCGGAGATTCCCTCTTGGGCTCTCGCTGCCCGGAGTTCGCAATCAAATCTTGCCCGACCTAAAAGTACAATAGCGTGACCTTTTTGAGAGATGAACACCCGAATAAACAGCGGAGGAATACCGTTCATTTGAAATATACCTTCCCCTTCTTTTCATGACCCGTTTTTAAATCCTAAGGAGAAGACCAAAAGAAAAGCTCTCCGCTGTTTGACTATGGATGTGCACATGTTTCGTTATATCCTGGACAACCATTGAGCTGCTTGTTGCTGTATAGAAACTTGATAACAAAATCCCACCCACGCATACGAGAACTGAGAATGTCAACGGCAATGAACCGATCGAAAGCAATCTACTATTTCCCCCGCAAAAGTTGGCGTCGAATGCTGGGTGAGAATTGACGGACCACCGCATATCACTAAAACACCAGCAGATATGGCGATTCCCCGATTTGCCGCTGCCACTCCCCCCCCCCCCCCCCCCCTACCCTCGGCTCCTCTTTCCCCTGTGCTGTCTACGGGTGCGGTAGCGGCGGTGGCGGCGGCGGCGGCGGCGGTGGTGGCAGGCGCGCTGGCGGGCGGCGGCGGTGCCGGCGGCGGCGGCGGCAGTAGCGGACGCGCTGCCTGTGCGGCGAGGGGCGGCGACGGCGGACGCGCTGGCGGGCGGCGGCGGCGGCGAGCCCCGGCCGGTGGCAACGCTGGCAGCGCGACGGTCCGCTCGCGGCGGCCGGGGGCGTGTCGCCGCGCAGGCGCCGCCCCCACCCGCGACCGGCTTCACCCGGGCGTGACGCCCCGCCGTCCGGCCGTCCCGCGTCACAGCCGGGGGTCCGTCCCGCGCCACAGCCAGGGGTCCGTCCCACGCCACAACCGGATGCCCGTCCCGCGTCACAGCCGGGGGTCCGTCCTGCGTCACAGCCGGGGGTCCGTCCCTCGTCACAGCCGGGGGACCGTCCCGCGTCACAGCCGGGGGTCCGTCCCGCGCCACAGCCGGAGGCCCGTCCCGCGCCACAGCCGGGGATCCGTCCTGCGCCACAGCCGGAGGCCTGTCCCGCGCCACAGCCAGGGGTCCGTCCCACGTCACAACCGGATGCCCGTCCCGCGTCACAGCCGGGGGTCCGTTCCACGCCATAGCCAGGGATTCGCCCGGCTCACCGTGAAAAGGAGCGGGGACATGAGCCTTGGGTTTTTGGAGCTGTGCAGCTTCAGACCGCGGTCGCTGGCGCCTCGAATGCAACATCAGAGCCAGGTGGAGGGTGCAGTGACTTGCGGGTTCACTGCCACGACGCAGCCACGATGAAGTCTCGCCCTCTTGGGCTAGCCAGCATAAGCACATATATTACGCCTGTAGATAGTGACATAAAAGGCCTGGACTGGGTTTCTTGGCATGGCTGACCGACGGTACCTGGCTACAGAGGCGTGTACAGACTCTGTTGAGTGAGGGACGCTGCTCCAATTTTACGCACACGCAGCTTAAGACGCGCCCTACGGTCTACGCCCCCCCCCCCCCCGCCTTCGAATGCGCCCCCTGCGTGGCGCGTCCCCGGAGGGGTCTCTCCGGGGGCGCCAGATGCCCTGCTCTCCTCCACTGACTGCAGAGCGGCGTGCTGGGAGACCACCGGCCGCTCGCCGTCTGTTCGGCCCCGCCCGCCGTCGCCGCCGGCGCCGCCTCGCCGACCCTGCAGCCGTGCTCGGCCTCTGATAATCAGCCTGCTCACGATCTAGCGGCTCTCCTTTATCGCCGGAGCTTCCGAGAAACCGGCTCCGACTTCTGTGAAGCGGACGGCCTCTGGACAGGCGTCCTCCAGCTGCGCTCTGCACCAGGAAAACATACCTTGTTGGATCAGGAGCGAGGGGACACAGATCATGACCCCCGCTTCTTCCGAAAGCTTAGGCTTAATCTTCTGTTAATGCATGACGCGAATGCATCTTTATCACTCCTCTTGCGTCTTGAGACCTTCCTGCATCGCTCAGAGATCGATGTGCCCTGTGTTTCACATGAGTTCCCATAGATTCAGCTCAGGAAAAATATCGATTTATCTTGTTTGCTGCTACAGCAGAGATGCTGACAAACCAACACTTTGGAGTCCGGTTTGTCGATTTCCACAGACCCCCGCGTCCCGTCGTTCAGCCTCGATGCTCTCACATCCCCACGTCAGACACCGGCCTCCCCCATCGCGATTTTTCCCGGCTGTGTATCGATTTCACGAGCGCTGGGCCGCGGCCGAGGCTCGCCGCCCACCTGGGACCGATTTGCATGTGCCAGCGGCGGCGGCGGCGGTGCGGGCGGTGGCCGGCCGCGACCCTCCGGTGCTGGGCGCACGGCAGCGGGCTCTGGCGAGTCCTCGGTCCGACAGGGGGCAGCTTGCGCAAGGATAGTCTCAGCGTCGCCTGTGGCCGACCGACGTGCCGCCATCAAGCCAGTTAACACATGCGAAGTGGTACATTTAACAGGCGTTAATAAAAAGGCGACGAAATTTGCCCGCTCCGACGACTCGGCGGCTCGGACAGGGCATTGTGGAGTCATCTACGCTCCGACGGGCGTGTTCAGCGCCGCTGGAACCACAGCGCGGATGCCGGCCTCACGCTCCGCGGCGCTATGCCAGGCCCGCATGGCGCCCGGCCGTGCGAAGAGCGAGCCGGCACGGCACTCGTGCTGGGCGCAGATCGATCCGGCGACAGACCCGCCGCTCCCACGCGTTTCTGATGGAGCCGCCGCGCACCATTAGGCCCGGTCGGCGCCCGCTAAAATGGGCGTGAAGCGACTCAGGGCCGGTGGGCGGGGCGGCGGCGGGCGGGGTCCGGCGGCCGGGCCTTTGTCACGTCGCCGCCGCCGCGGTGTCGGTGATTAGTGACAACCGGCGCGGGCCGCGCGCCCCCAGGCGTGGCCGCAGCGGACCCGGCCGACGCCGCGGCACCTGTCGGCGGTACTAGTCCCGGCCCGCCGGCGAGCACTGTACTCGGGTCGGCCGCGGCAGCCGCTGGGAACGCCCTTACATTACAGCTGCAAGGTTGAACGTGGGTGGCGCGTAGAATTGGAATCCAGGACGCCAGGGATCTGTTCTTGGGTGGAAATAAGTTCGTGATACACGTGATATGCAGAAGAAAGTGAAAAGACATAAAGGATTTTAAAAAAGAGCTATTTGCCTTAAAGCACGTATTAAGGTCTAAACATCACGGAAAATTTTTTTGCACAATGTTGCATACACCGCTAGTATTTACCACTATGCTCAGTCACTGCATCATCATAGTTATCGGATCCTTTTTATAGTTTTCCACATATGCTGCATGTCTATCATATGCAGGCCATGTCATAAGGCCTTTGGGGCCTTTGTTTCTATTTTCTCTCGTTATATAGCCTCTTTCGTAGAGATGTAAACAGGACTATTTTTCGTAAGATTAGTTACATGTATATATATATATATATATATATATATATATACATATACGGTATGTATACATATGTCTGTATATCCGGATATCTTGGAAGAATGCTTTCTTTTTGCATGCTACATTGAAGATTAAAGATTATGGCGCTTCACCTAGCTGGACTATCTACTGCATGTTCCAGGATTAGTTGCCTTCTCCTGCACCAAAATATGCAATGCAGAAGTAATTACACAACCTAAGTCATATATGAATGGACAGTCAGGTTTTTACGCCGGTACATTACTTTTGTTCTGTTTTATCGAAAGATGCGTTCAGTGTGGTTATGTTATAAAAACCTGTATTTGGAAGCATTTTACTGCACCTTCCGCTGGGTCAATACTAACAATGACCGAGTGTTATGCTGCATTATTTAAAGAACAGCGTCGTTAAGAAAGACGTCATCATTCGTGTTGATCTCGTGGACGATGCAGGAAATTGTTCAGAATTGTAAACCTACATAACTAAAGCACGGGAAATTTTTGTGATAACAAGAGAACAATAACTTTCGCTGTTAAAAATTTCCAAACTTATCATTTGTACCATTTGTGTTTCTCCGATGATGAGATAGATCTCGGATTGTTAGAACCTAAGGATCGGCGAATGTGTGAATTATTTTGTGCAAACAAAAGAAAACGCCGGCAGGCCTGAGTGACCTTGAAATAGACTCCCCGAAAAAGTTTGCGCATCTTCGCGGGCTTGTAGCTCAGAAACTAGAGAGGTGTAGGTCTTTAATCGAAGGGCAGGACTGTGAACTGCACCGAATGATCTCCAGGATGGTCATTTCAGTTCAAAACTCCACTCAAATGTGGAACAGTCTCTTTAACTGGTCGCGGAAGCCTATGAGTATTTTAATTGTCTTCTCGCAACATGAGCCGATCCAGAACTTTAAACATGACGCTTCGGGTATCACGTCACCGTCAGCAAAGGCTGTGAATCAAGTAAGAGATTTCAAATTGGTTTGAGTCTTGATGCTGTCCTGTACCATACGGTCCCGGCTCTGCATCCGCTGCAGCTAGTCGGCCGCATTAACTACAGCGAGGTTTTGTCAACCGATACCCTGCTGACAACACCGCTGAGCAGGCTTTAGGCTAAATCTCTACCCGGCTGACCGGCACGGGGTGTGGGCCAACGGCCGTGAACTGCGGAGGACGCCGACAGACGGCCGACGATAGAGCGGCGGTGAGCGGGACGGCCGGACGAGACCGGCGCGTGGCGCAGGCTTCCGCGACGCTCCCGGCGGCAGGTCAGCACGGACAGGGGACAGCCGACGGAGAGCCCAAACCTAACATCGGCACGCAGCCTCCGCCGCAGCCTTCGGGTGCCACTGGAATGTGTCAGAACAAACTGGAGTAGACTACAGCGGGGTTGGGCGGGATGGCGAAGGAGAAACGAGACGGCGCACACCGGCTGGGATGGGACTGGGCGGGCTGATCGCAGCCGTGGAGGTGAGCTTGAAGCGTCGAGTTCTCGCAGGCGCCATGCGACAGCGTGCAGACATTGTGTGTCCACGGAGCGTTGCTGCAGGAAGCGCTGGCGCCAGGCGACCAATTATTGCTCGTCGTCAGACATATTATTTACACAGGCAGTCTGTCTGCCGAGGGATGCTGCCTGTTTTATGCAAGAAGCGCAGGTGCTGGACGCCTGTTGCAAAGTTCCGGATGCATGGCTGTAATGACAAAGTCACCTATTTACACAACTCATGCGCCCTCGAGATGGACAAAGATGGGCATCTGGTTCATGCCATTTTTCGGCCGGCTGCTACCTGGAGGAACAAAGGAACCATTTATCAACATGTAGATCCCTGGGCAACATATGCTGGCCTTTTGACCGATGTGCTCCGCGCCAGAAGCTGTAAAATGTTTTGAAACGTGCTGGGTTGTTTTTGTGTATGATTTTTGCCTGAAATATTTCGGAGCATACGGAGTTTCGAACGGTTCTTAACGGCAACACTCAAGCATTTGTCTTCCCGAAGCAAATTGTTTTAAACAAGATATTGAAGCCAACTGGGACCGCAATGCTGGCATTTTGTTCACAACCATTATGTTGCTATCCTCTTCGACTCCTGACTTTTACCAAAGGGGCTGATGGGCTTTTGGGACCCGTCAAGTCCGCTCTACGTGTACATCATTTTCGTCAGAGAATTCGTTCGTGGAAAGGTATACATCAATCCAAACAGGCTAATGGTGTGCTTGATGGATCGTTTAATCAACTCAGCGCCAGTAAATTACAGATTTATCGGTCACCGTTGAAAGTTCGACATTAAGCCGCATTAAGTTCAGGCCAATAGCCCGATTTCAGCGCACAGCCTGAAGCCGCACTTGACGTTGGTTGTATGAGCGGGGTGAGACTTCCTGCTAACAAGCTACAACTACTGATAAAATGTCCGTGCAGTTGAATGTAATGACCTCTCCATGCTAACGATGCGGACATGTAATACGATACACAGAAATAATGATCAATCATTCGGGTCGTTGACAGCGAAATTACTTTGAAATTGAATTGATTTGTTCATATAAAACGCTATAAGCACCGGAAAGCGTGCATATATAGGTGATAATGAGCATAACAAGTGCCCTACCCCCCCCCCCCCCTCCCACACACACACACAAAAGAAAACTTACCAAAAGCCGTTCATTAATCTTTGTTAACTTGGCACGAAAACTCACGACAAGGGTCGGCTGCGTTCCCTCCGATCCCCTTTCGGAACGAAGATGGTTGCCGCTCTTACCATCCCTTTTTTGAACGAGAATGGCTGTCGTTCTTCCCATCCCCTTTTTAACTAGGGTGCCTGCCGCCCTGGAGCCCATTCCCAGAATGGAATGTAAACCAGCGCCGCACTGATTATTTGATCATAGGCTGCCATATATGCCGCGCAATGATTTGCAAAAAATTTACGAATAATAATTTGCCCCGGGCCTTGCTGAGAACTCAGTTGCGATGCTCTTTCTCGAGGCGAGCGAAAATAAATTATGGGAGCTCGCAGGCTTTTACAACGTCATGGAAACGCGTGTTAGCTGATCGCTGTGAAGTTGGCATGAAGTAATAAACAGAGTTAACACGTCAGCTCAGATTGGTCAACAATCTCTCCAAGGCTAAGTAAGTTTGTCAACCAAATATCACCCTGTTAGGCCATGGGTCTGACCTACCTGCCCGTCATACCTTTACACTGAATCTGATTTGGATCGTGAAAGTGTACCATTTCAATCCGATGTTAGTCTCCTTTACTCCGGAAACCGATGTTTTCATAGATTTCAGTCCCAAGCACTGAAGTTGATCTGACCAGGAAGCTTGTTGGTTGACCTGAAAGAATGCCGTCGCATATTTGTGGACTTGTTATCACCCAACGTTCTCGCCGTCTTTTGTAGCATGGTTCGCTTTGTGATGATGTAAAAACATTGCGCATTGCGTATCCACAGCTCATCGCACCCACGTCGCACCCAGGACACTAAAGATAGCACACAACAAAGCACTCATGGGGCGCACAAAAGACCTCAAGCAGCACCAAATCCACTGTAATTATTCCTGTCATGCAATACTCCGTCACACTTCCGACCATGCGGTGCATCTGAGCCGACTTTTGAAGCTTTAGCTCATTAATCGATTAGCTCAGTAACCGATTTGAAGCTCAGAGCTCTGTGCTCACTGGCACGTGATCGGCAGAACCGAACAGCCCTTCCTGACAACGTGGCTTCCCACGTTCGCACGCCTTTGAGACAACATCTGTAATTTGCCACTGTCATGAACAGTCGCCGGCTGAGCTCAGTAACCGACGCTAAAAACCGGCAATTTCTCCTCGCGCCGGGAGCAGCTTCTGACACAGGGCTAGTCCACTGGGCTTCTGTTTATGGACTATGAAGGGAATTACTTCCCGCTTAACGCAGACTCGCCGGTCCAAATCAGCTGCACACCCCAGCTGAAGATGCTGAGTAATGAGCAAGTTTGCAGGAAAAAGATCATGCAGACAGTGGTAAACAGGTTTTGCAGAGGGGCGAAAGATAAAGGAGAGCTCGTGCTCGTGCTTACCTATGGCCAACCGGGAACTGAGATGATCTCATATAAACGTCATACCGCGCCTAGGTATCATTGCAGCCATAACTTACGCCACGATTGTTTACGCCCGGAATGAGCCAGTCATATACCCTGCATGTATTGTGAGCCTTGGTATGCGACCTTCGCTGAGAGGGGCGCCAGGAGGACCGGAGACCGCGTCGGGTATCTGCAGGGGAGGCGTTTGCAGCGCCCTCGTCGCTTCAGCCTCGTGCGGCCGTAATCGGTCTGGACTGTGGAGGGCTCAGCTAGTGATCAGCGTTGCAGCGGAAGATGCGTGGATCAGCGTTGCACTGGGGACGTGAAATTTGCGGTGCCGTGTCGGGGAACAGCGATAGGCGCCTTTTGAACGCAGCTGATCGTTTTCGGGACTCCTGTATTCACCCCTACCCCCTGCTATGTGCGGCCGAGCAATTGGAATGATTCATTCTTATCATATGCATTATTCTCGTCATAGATTATGTCAATGCTTTGGGGGTAAACATCACTAGCTCATATTCAGCCACTTGTTCGGCCGCGATGGGGGGGGGGGGGGGGAGGGACGCCAGTCGCTGGGGTAATCCACCTCAAGACCCGGCCGTGGAGACTACGGTCTTCGCCCAGGGCAGCGACCCCAGCCTCGCGGGAGCGGAGGCCAGCGACCCCTCTCCGACAGGACAGGGGGCGGCGGCGACCAGCGGTGAGGCGCGGCGGGACGCCAAACCGCCCGCGGCAAAAATCGCGCTCCTCCTGCGACAGATGCGGCTCCCGCCCGCCCGCCCACATATCCGATTGCAATGCAACAGCAACGATCACTCAACGAAGAAAAACGCCGCTGACGATGTCACATGGCCTGGGAACAGCGCGCACTGGCGCCGAAAAAGCGCCGGCGGGGCCTGGCGCGGCCCCTGTGAACGCCCTTCCCCAGGGCAGCGCCCCCGGAAAGCGGGAAGCACGCAGACGACGCCTGACAGGTTGGGATGATTTCCGCAGTTTTTGCGCACTTGTACGCTCCCTCGGCGACCACTTGTCTCGTCGACTACGGCGTCCGTCGTCGCCGGGGAGAGGGAAGGGGAGGGGGGGGGGGTAGAGGAGTGGCGGCTGCGGCAGAGAACGTTTCGTGGTGCTCGTCGACGGAAGCGCCTCGCTCAGCTCAACTATTTCGCTGCGTGGAAATGCTTCTCAATTTTCCGAAATGAGAAATCCCGACCATTTCTCAAAAGTCGAACGACTCTCATTTCCATTTTAATGCCACTTCGGGCCAGGATCATAGATAAGAATGTATAATGAGGTAGTTTTTCGGAGCTTATCTGCTAAATTTGGCCGTATTTCGGGGTCGAGTGTCAGTAGCTACCGAGAAATGGCCCTCTGGCCCACATAGATCTATTTAATCATACTAATGTTTAGTTTAAAAGTAACATGTGACCCCTTCATATTAAGAAGTGCTCCCAGCTTCGAGATAATGGCCTCAAATCAACCGAAGTTCACGATAAACGCGACGCTGGCATGTCTGCATCAACTGCACTTTCGATGAGGTGACGAAAAAAGAAACGTACACACCGCAGTCCGTAGATGTCGAAATTATTTAAATGACCTGCATTTTGCCTCATTCACGACCCAGCAAGTTCTCCCGCGTCATACGAGATCGAAGTGAAATATTTGGGTGCTACAACGCACACAAGTAGTAAGGGTATGTGCATACCAGCGTATCATTTTGAGTGTATACCAGTGTATCTTTTTTGACGGAAAAGCGAAAGATCGGAACGCCTATTGTTGTGCATACGTTTGCAGGGGATTAGCAGCAAATGACTGTTTCGTCCTACCTCTCTTTATGTTTCTGGCAGTCGCTGCGACAATTCACCCTAGTCTTGCAAGTTTGTAGTGTTTTGAAATTATACTTCGGCGCAATACACCCGTCACATGGCGCGCTCTCCTGCATGATTATGCGGGTCTGCTTGTAAAGGCGGAACAGCGTCCAAAATGTGTGAGGGTTAACTCTTTCAGAAGCTAATTCATTCCATGTGTCGCCACAGGGTTAATATTAGGGTTTGAGAGGACCTCGATTGGCCAGGTACACCCAACAACATGTTTCCACGCGATCCATTTCATGGTGATCGCATAGGCATGATTGATCTCTAAGTTCTGCTGTTTTGTGTTTTGTCTAGCGCAGGGGATGGCGGCCATCACACGTAAACGTTCACCCTCAAAAGCTCTCATTAGTGAGAGCATCGCCAACCCAGTTAATTTAGCTGAAGACATCCAACCTTATGGACCATTTCCAGCCGCTATCTGGCTTTGTTTGTCTCCAGGGCCTGTTCGTCGTCCAAAACCACGGAGTTAAACAGCCGTGAGATAGCGAAAATGCCGCCAAACGCATGATGCCTGCTTCTGCTCCAGACAAGCTCTATAGAAGTGCTCTCTGAAGGCAGGCCCGTCAGCACAGACACAGTTAGACCGGTCCAAGTTGGCAGCTAACTTATACGGCTGCGTTTGGTTATTGCCTAGTATCAATGGCCGACATCAAAAGGTCGCAAATGAAAACGGACCAAACAGGCGAGCACTGATGCTAGCTGCATAGCAAATGTCTACGTAAATTTTATCCTTGCGTTACGTACTATATCGATACAGAATGCCCGTGCCTGGCGGCGACCTGGGCGGACCGTCTCGGGGTCGGGAGAGGCAGGATAGGCCGCCGTGCAGCCAGAGCGGCTGCGGCGCTGGCGGACCTGAACAGCTCCGGTGGGGTCGATATGAAGAGCTGATCGGGAGGAGCGGCTTGGTTAGGAGCGACGTTAGACGAGTGATAAGAGCTGCGCCGGGGCTGGCTGCAGACCCGCCCAGACCGGTTCATCCCCGCATCTCTCTCTCTCTATCTCCCCCCCCCCCTCTCTCTCTCTCTCTCTCTCTCTCTCTCTCTCTCTCTCTCTCTCTCTCTCTCTCTCTCTCTCTCTCTCTCTCTCTCTCTCTCTCTCTCTCTCTCTCTCTCTCTCTCTCCTTCTCTTATTATTGTAATGCGCCCAAGAGGGGGCCGGGCCGTTTGTGAGGGATGGGGAGAGTGAGCAAAGGGATGACATGCAAGGGGAGGTGAAATGCGGCAAGCTCCTGCAATGGTGCAAAGAGGATGTTAGAGTGGGTTTTGCGGCACATTTGATTACTGAACCACTAGCTATAAACCAATCGTACGTTTTTCACACAAATAACGACCATCGTCGACATACACCGCCTGCAGCAGCCTAGCGTACGCCAGCTCCCTTGTCTTGATATTCGGGGGACGAGCGAAGGCTCCGTCTGCATTGATATTCGAGGGGGCGGGCGAAGGCTCCGTCTGCCTTGATACTTGGGGGACGGGTGAAGGCTCCGTCTGCCTTGATACTCGGTGGGACGGGCGAAGGGCACGGCTGCTCAGCGTGCGGGCGCAGCGGGAGCGCACTAGCGCGCCGCACTACGTAGGGGGAGTGAGTGGACGCGTTTCGGCCAAGGGCGTAACCACCACTGGGGCTCGGTGGTGTGTCGACCGCGGTGATTTGAAGTAGATAGGTCCATGTTTTGCGCATAACTGTACAGAATGGCGCCAAAACAGGAAAGAATGCCATTTAGGTGTGAGACGTAATTATGTGCATGGTTTCGGCTGCATTTTGCGGCAATTCATCACGTTCGTCATCAAAAAGCAATAGCTTTCTGAAATAAATAAACAAACACGATGAGCTATGACAGGTGCTTGGGACGGCATTGTTTGTCTCCTGTGGTAAATGCTATAGCCGGTTTACGTACAAGGTTGTTGTTAATCATAATAACAGTGCAACGCTCATTGGTGTGATGTGTTCGAAGGCAATCAGAGGCAAATCACCGCACATGTTCATTATGGCCACACATTTATTATGGCCAGCGGATATCATGTTGTGTTTGCCATACCATTGTGTCTTCAAATTTATATTTTGCGTTCGAGGCAAACGCCCGCTCCGCAGTTTCTCAGCATTTATGATGTACTGCCTATTTCACCTCCTGACGACGTCTCTGTCATCGTCGTGCTGCAACGCCTTTTGTCTCCTCCCTTCTTCCGCGCCTGTCCCATCTGGCCTGGCTATCTCCTTTCTGCTGCCCCTGCGCCAGGCCCGCTGGGTCCGCCCCTGCGTCTGTGGTACCCGCGCCTCCCCTCTACACGACTGGCCGCATTTTTATGTCTCCTCCCTCCCGTTCCATTCGGATTTTTTCGTTCGCCGGCATTTTTCGTCTCCCCTCCCCCGGCGTGTAAGGCGGCCAGGCGGCAGCCAATCGCTGGCGCGCATTTTTACCGCCGCCGTTATTGATGGCGGGGGAGCGGCGGCGGTGGCGGCGGCGGCCGGCTGACGCCCCCCCCCCCCCTTCCCCTCTACCTTTCCCCTCGGCCGGTAGGCGGCCCCGCTCCGGCGCGTCCCCGCCGGAGCGGGAAGACGCCGCGCAGGAGCGGCCGGGCACGCTCGGTGAATGGCGGTAGTAGCCGCACCGTGAGGCTGGGCGCTGCTGGGCTGCGCCGGCCTCTGCGTTAACAGGGGCGAAGGGCGAAGGTGACGGAAGTCAGGTTTCGTTTCGTACCCACTTAAGCCATCCGGCGCTACATCTCCCGCTAAGGGAATGCTTCACATTTAGATGGGGCTTTGAACTGAAATAGTCATCTTGAAGACGTTTTGGTGCTGTTCTCAATCCTGCTCTTCTTAAGGCCGGAGTCGCTCTATGTTTTGAGCTACACGCCAGCAAAAATGAGGAAAGTTATTTCGGAGAGACTATTTCAAAGTCACGTTGGCACTCATGCCATCGTAATAACGTCATTCAGATCCTGCCATTCTATAAGCAATGCGGTGATCAAGGCCCAGAAAAATATAATTGCTGTGGCGTTCATATCTGGCGTTCGTGAGCGCGATTTCTAGATATAGTCACCAGCAACTGGCTCTCAATCCACGTTGTGCAAGGTACGATGACGTAATCAAACCATGACGCATAGAGGAGCATGTTTGCTAAACAGCGAATTTTCTGTCTAGATCAGTCTTTTCCACTTATAGTTATAAGCAACATTGTTTCATCATATTTGATGCTTGTTTTAATATTTTCAAATGTGAAACATTCCCTGAAATATGATGTGCTGCACGTTTGCTTCTGCTCTTTTCTACGCTATGATTAAGAACATCTAAGTTCGGTTCGTTTCGAAAGTGATGTTTACCAGGTGGCAGCATTATTACCTAAATTAAGATGCACGATGGAAATCCAGCGCTATTATCGTTTCAAAGAAAGTTCGCTAAAGCTTTTCGCAAACAAAGCCTCGTATACCACGGGCCGATCCGTCTCTTCTATTCGGCATCTTCGCTCTAATGCCCTTGAACATCGATTATTCGATTCACTCTTTGCAAAACGTAACGTTGGCCAAGTTGTCTTAAGCAAATGCTTCAGCGGCACAGATGCGGCCATGGTCCTGACGTGTAATAACATGTCAGGCAAACCATCTTCCGTGGTTGATGGACATGACTTTCCTCGAGGACATTTCCTGGTCTCCAGCATTGACAGCTGGCCTGAGATGCCTCCGTATGTCACCAAAGGGCCTCGCATATTTGCGTAATTCGCCAGCTGCTACGCCGGCACGAATTCTTAGCAGAGTTTAATTACAAGGCAGAACCTTTGATCTTGCCGCGTGCGTTCCTCTTGAGCAGATGATCGCAAACCCTTCCGCAAAGCTCTGCAACAATCTTTGTCGTACCGCTGTTGCAGCCCCATCTGTTGACCTCCCCTCGACCCCTCGACCTCGCGGCTGTGGTCTTCCTGCAGCTGCCCCAGGTGATGCCACACAGCCTGTCACGAGAAGACAAGAGTCTACATCGCGATTTTGCTGACTACCCGCGGCTGTAAACTCCCTTACCTAAACAGCTCGCAGACTTACCGAGCGCCGCAAAGTTTGTGGCTTTCGTCAAATAATGTGCTGTCAATTACCCTCGAGTAAACCATGTAAGCCATCAATTTTATTGCGCCAACTTGTCAATGAGGATGTTTAGCGCAGGCACTAGTGGTGATCAGATTGGCGTTTCATTGGCAGGTGTCGCAAATTTTCATGACCCTGAATCATGTTTGCGTGTACAATGTGTGCAATGGTCATTGCTCACCTGCTCGTCGATGTATTACATGCATTTTTATCGCGATAGTTGGCTATGTCCCAAAACGCTCCAACACTGCCGTTTATCTATCACCAGGCCACTGATTTCGTCCCGCAAGGGCCAGTCTAATTCAACATGTCTTCACGAAAGCGGCCATAGACGTCCACCGCTCTTGATTCACTGGCCACTCCGAGGGCAGTGGCGGTCCTCTACGAACGTGACGTCACTACATGGACACAGCAGCTGACGAGAGGCGGCAGTGACACAAAGCGTCACGTCTGTCGGCGTCACGTGGCGCCGACAGCGCCGCGACAGCCACCGCCGCCGTCACGTCAGCCCGTGACGTACACGCGGCCGTGATGCGAGGCGGCCGGTGTTCGGGGCGAGAGAGGGCAGGTGGGCACGGTGACCCGGGCCGCGGAGCGGCAGCGCAGCTGCCGGTCACCGGGGCTCCCCGTGTCAGCGCCACCGGCCGGCCTCCAGAGCTGGGCCATACGTTCGGCAAAGGGGTTCGGCTTAAGTGCAGAGGTGGACTTTGCTTGAATTGTCAGAACACAGCAATCCTTCCAACCACCGAAGTGAACTGTGCGGTGAGCGCAATGCGGTCTGGTACTCAGCACAAAGATGGTATCAAAGCTGAGAACCATCTCCGAAAGGCAGTGCCAGCTATCGGGCTGATGTGGACTGATAGTGCGGACTATCGGGTTCGTGCGGTCTGAGTACGTCGAGGACGGACCGGAGTGACGGACAGTCCGCCGATGACGGACCGGAGTGGCGGGCTGAATATGCCGAAGACAGATCGGAGTGGCAGGCTGAGTATGCCGAGGACGGACCAGAGTGGCGGGCTGAGCATGCCGAGGATGGACCGGAGTGGCGGGCTGAGCATGCCGAGGATGGACCGGAGTGGCGGGCTGAGCATGCCGAGGATGGACCGGAGTGGCGGGCTGAGTATGCCGAGGACGGACCGGAGTGGCGGACTCAGTATGTCCAGTACGGACTGTAGTAGCAGGTTGAGTATGTCGAGGATGGACCGGAGTGGCGGACTGAGTACGACCGATGACGCCGCCGATGACGATGACGCCTGATGATGACGGATCGGAGTGGCCAACTGAGTACGCCGAGGACGGACCGGAGTGGCGGGCTAAGTAGTCGAGGACAGATGTGGGTGGCGGGCTAAGTAGCCGGGGACGGACCGGAGTGTTGGGCTAAGTAGTCGAGGACGGATCGGAGTGGCGGGCTGAGTACGCCGAAGATGGATCGTAGTGGTGGACAGTGCAGCTTATCCGGCTGCAACAGCCGCCGTCGCCTGCCGCGGCCCGTGGTAACCTGTGGGGAGTCCTCACTAGGGGCCCTTTATATGATGACGTGTCGGCTTCTTTGTGCAGTATGCTGATGAGCGCAAGGGTGGAACGCGGACCCCTCATCAGACAACAAGTAGCGACTGTGCCTGCTGGTGCAGGGGAATGCCGCTCCTATTACAGTTCCAGTGCATTCTGTTGACATCGTGGTGCATATTTTCTGTGTTCAGAAATATGTAACCACCTTGTATCATCGGTCGTAAGCTTATCAGATAACAACATCGATTCAGTTTTCAAATAAAAGATGCTGTGTTGAAGGTTTGTCTAGACAGCGATTTTTATGATAAGGTTTAGCGATTTTAAAGATGAAAACAAAGCCGGAAGAATAGCCCCACCGCGATAAGTGAGCACTCGGGCGTGTATTTCATTACAACAGCGATGCATGTTGTTGAATTTTCTCATAATACAGCAAGGCCATCGATCGATTCAGTGATCCAGTTATGTAAGTTGTGCGATGAAATATTTCATGCTTCCAATGATAACAAGGCAATTTTGTTATATCCGGCTGTTCAGCACAGGTACATGGCAGTAGAAAAACGCATGTGATGCCTCATGGACCTGTCGTGCCATCAGACGCCGAAGAGGGAGTCCAGTGTGCCAAGACTACATGTGCGTCGGTGACACACTCTTGCAGAAAGAAGCACGCGCGCCAGCGTTTCTCCGGCGCACGGCTGGTCGACGCGCATGGGATGGCGAGACCAGTGACGTCGGTAACTGACAAAAATCCGAATTTGACGGAGAGGTGCCGTGACGTGTGTTTTTATCCAAGCGTTTACATAACGCCAAGCGGGGCCGGTGACGGAGCGAGTCTGAACGCCCAATCACTGGCAAATACACGGCTTCCGCGGCCCAGGCCGGCCATGCCAGCCGCTCTCTTGACCGGCTTATATCTTGCCACCACTAATCGTACTGTCGTGCATTGCGGTTTTCAGTAAAAGCAGCTAAGGAAGCGAAATCGAGAAAGCGGGCAGTCGTACTGTAAGCGTGCGGGCTGGCACGTCCAGATATCATGCGTTATCATGCGTAGGCCGTGGATCCGCCTGTTTTACGAAGACTGGCTACAGTTGCAGAGGCGGCACATCACTGCAAATTCATGGAATGCGTCATTTGAAATTATCAGACCTGGATATACTGGATGATCAGCCTGTTTTTGAGCGAGGCTTGAGGCAAGGAACTGACGATTGAGACGTTGGGCGCAACTGGGCTGAAGGGTTGGGCAGTTTTAACACCTGCTGGTGAGTTGTATCCGGTGTAGAGGCTTTGCAACGCTATTGACCATACGTCTTCATCGGCGCACACGAGAAACACTTATGCAGCACAGTCCGCTAAACTGATGGAAGAAGAACAGTCCAACACATGCGTTTCATTTGCTGCATTCGTTGCATGGGCCTCATACGTTCGGCGTCGTCCACCTGGTGATGGCAATCACGCCTGTGATCACCTGGCTCTTCCCACGCCGCAATAGGCAATGCATGCAAAGACAAGGATCGTGAGGGGATCTTTATCTCACGGAGCACGTCACTGTGCCGTCCCTCTGCATCTTTAGCTGTCGCATCGACTGTGCCCTGACCAGGAAAGCACGGCCGGTAGTCAACTTCAAACCCGCGGCGTCTTGGTCACGGGGCGATCTCCCCGAGTGCAGAAATACCGCGCACACAGGTGCGCGTTACTCAGTGGCAAAAGCAGGCCGTAACATAAACGAAGGTACCGATGTACGTGCAATTATGGACCTGTTTCAGGGACATTAGCTAACCCAGAATATTAGCGGAGAGCGGTGGTTTCCGCAAGAACTACACCGTGTGCTCGGAATACCGCAAACGGATGCCATCAGCGCCTAATCACATACTGCAGCGCTGCGCCGCGGTCGGCCTGGCTGCCGATGAGTCCAGTCGCCTGTGACGGGCTGCGGCGAGCGGTTCGGGACCGCGAGCGGCCAGCGGGTATGGCTAGCCACCAGGCCGATCCCGTCACCGCCCTTGCGTGGTCTGGCAGAAGCCACCTAACCTGCTGTATACCGAGAGGGAAAGGCACGGAGCTCCGCCGCACAGCCGGTGCTGGTCAGCCGCATGTTTACGGAGCTCCGCCACACAGCTGGTGCTGGTCAGCCGCATGTTTACGGAGCTCCGCCACACAGCCGGTGCTGGTCAGCCGCACGTTTACGGAGCTCTGCCACACAGCCGGTGCTGGTCAGCCGCACGTTTACGGAGCTCCGCCACACAGCCGGTGCTGGTCAGCCGCACGTTTACGGAGCTCCGCCACACAGCCGGTGCTGGTCAGCCGCACGTTTACGGAGCTCCGCCACACAGCCGGTGCTGGTCAGCCGCATGCTTACGGAGGCCGCCGTTCTCAGTCGCTGTTAAGTGGCGTTACATTCAAAATTGGTATCCTACGATTTCTGATACTATCTGAATGTTGTCAATGGCAAGTCAGTGTCCATACTCTTGAAGGTAAGATCCTGGTCCGTTTCTCTCGCCTCTCCACATATCAGATTGAAAATGAATGACAAAATATGGCGACCGCATCCCCAAATTTGATGGAGGGGGGATGTGAGTATCTGTTCTCAACAAAACGCCTGCTCTGTCCAACTATGTAAAACGCCCAGCCGTGGCAGAGCAGAGGGGTTTCACCTTTAACCACCACCTTGCTCTACCCAGCTTACAGCAGACTTACTACGGATGAGATGAATACCGAGTACGCCCAGGGGGTGGATTTAATCGTCAAATGCGCCATTCCCGGTACCAATAAACGACGATTGATGGCTGATGCCACTTGCGCCCTTTACAGTGTCTTCGAGAATAGCCACTGTGACTTTAAAAGACAAATTTGATCGACGTTATGACAAGTCTTGATGGTTACAGAATGTTTGATGCTTCCTCTGGAAACAAGATCGCTCTCCCAAGGACGGGTGCATAAACGCCGGTCACGCTTTGATGTCGCAGTACTCACACTTTCCCCTACTTCATGCCATTTCGCGTTTATGCTGTGAACGTTCACGCACGACAAAATTACAGTGTCAAACGTGGTCAATAGATGGCAGTGTCGTAGCCAATGCTCCTGAACCGCCACCGGAGATCGTCTGTGGCGATGTTGCAACGCTTGAAAGTTGATGACATCTTGCAAACTGTTCTTCGGTTCGAAATAGACGGTGATGAATGCCTCGAAAACGGGGTGGCACATCACACTTGTCTGCTGGTCGAGAAGCGAAGGTCCCGATCTGCAACAATAAGTGGGCGGTGGGATTATGGGGTGCTCGGCAAAGGAAGCCGCAGTGCTCATGCAACTGGGGCTGCGTCGTTTACTGATTATTAGCGGGCTTTGACTCTGAATAAAACACCCAGGGAGCGCATCTTCCCATGTCGCTTGAGGAAGCTGTTCGTTTGAGGCTATTCGTGTGATGCCGTGGATAGCAGCCAGCAACACGAGTTCATGAACGACCCTTCAGCAAGCTGGTGAGGAAACCAGCTGCTAAGGAAACTGATTAGTGGTGTTGGGAGCAAAATTCGTGTTTTATACGCAATGTTAACATCCCAGTCAGTGTTCTTCAGACTTCCAGAGCGATCGCATGACAAGTCGTGCTATAAATGAATGGGCTTTTTGCCAATGAATGCACCAATACCTCAATGCATACATTCCCTATGCTTTGAGGTGAGAAATGTTTCATCCAACACTTCCTGCCGTGTTGCTGTGATGCCTGGTTGTGTCATCAAAGCGCAACATAGCTGCCCACCCACGCATTTCAGTCGCGCCCGGTTTGCAGTTTATTTCACGCCTCGGTACGTCATGCCCACAGTACTACTTTGCAGAGACGCACGCTACGTAATCAGAACATCGAGCGTAGTACGGCAGAGAAATTCGTCGACGCGCCGCGGGTCAGCCGTCCTGGTGTGGAAGATCACGCCAGCGGCTTAGAGACGCGCGGCGGGCCAGTGTGACGTCGAGTGCGGGACTGGTGGGCTGCGGGGTCGTGGCCACCGACCCGAGGCGCGCGTTACTGGCCGCTGTCGACGACGATCCGAGGCGCGCGTTACTAGCCGCTGTCGACGACGATCCGAGGCGCGCGTTACTGGCCGCCGTCGACGACGATCCGAGGCGCGCGTTACTGGCCGCTGTCGACGACGATCCGAGGCGCGCGTTACTGGCCGCCGTCGACGACGATCCGAGGCGCGCGTTACGGGCCGCTGTCGACGACGACCCGAAGCGCGCATTACTAGCCGTTGTCGATGAGAGCGGCTGTTACGTTTGACGCCCGAGCAGCTTCACCGGAGGCGACCACGGCGTTCTGGGGTTGGCCGTGGCCACGTCTCGTCGCTGACCGGCCGACCAGCGTGTGTACCTGACCCAAATTAGGCCGGGCCGCTGGTGCTGACTCACTGCGCCGGGCCGACGGGGCGCGTAGCCATCCGTATCAGACTTCGCGTGCACCTGAAACCGGTCCGTGCTACCTGGAAAATGCTAACGAGCGGGCGAAGCTACAGCCGGGTTTAATTGATGGATAGCAGTCGCCTCCATGCAACCCAGCGCCCGCTATTTGGTCGGATTCCGCGAAAATGAAGCAAGCCATTGTGTGCGACTAATTGTAAATAACGCCACTACAAGGTGATATGCCACTGTACTCGCTTAACCCAAGCCAGGCTCTGGCCTTCAGTGAGCAGCGCGTGTTAAATTCTTTGCCGACAGGTTAAATCACCGTAAATCACGCTTTCGGTGAGCCGGTGACAACGGACGAAAGGTTTCAAATACGGCGCACATTCCGACTTTTTGTGGCACCCGCGGAGACACGGAGCCTCCCTGCACGTCCGCCAGCGATGCAATCGCCACCAGGCTCACCACAAATGGTGCGAACTCTAGGCGTGGCGGATTGGTGCTATGCAATGAGCCGTTCAAGTCCATGGTAAAGTCGCCAAATCCGGTTGATCCTACCACTGCCAGATGCAGTGCATGCATGTGTGTAACGCGATTGACGACTGGAACAGCTTCAAGTTTAGCCGGTGAAACTAGCCTGCGGCCAAAGTTTGACCTCGTCAGCTGCGGGCAGGTCATCTGGACTCTGACAACTTCCTCAGTTGCGTGGAGCCGCCCCTGTGCTACCCTGCGAACAGATACACATGCATCAATGAAAGTACGCTGTCCCAATCGGACGCCTTAGCCTGGCTCGTCCCGGCAGTTAGTCTCGACTACCGGCAGCGCTCTCGCCCGACTCGTCCCGGCCTAAGTAGAGGAATTACTGTCCGTAATCGTGCCGCCACTTTCTCGCCATTTGCATGCCGCCGGGCGGCCTCCGCCGGGCGTCACCGGCCGATCGCACCCCCGCCCAATCATACCCCCCACCGATCGAACACGGTCAGGGGCAGACAGAACGCGGCCAAAGACGGACTGAACATGGTCAGGGGCAGACAGAACACGGCCAAGGACGGACTGAACACGATCAGGGGCAGACCGAACGCGGCGAAGGATGGACTGAACACGATCAGGGGCAGGCCGAACACGGCCAAAAACGGAATGAACACGATCAAGGACAGCCTGAACACGGCCAAGGACGGACTGAACACGGTCAGCGGCAGACAGAACGCGGCCAAGAACGGGATGAACACGGCCAGGGGCAGACGGAACATGGCCAAGGACGGAATGAATACGATCAGGGGCTGACCGAACACGGCCAAAGATGGACTGAACACGGTCAGGGTCAGACCGAACACGGCCTAGAATGGACTGAACAATGTCAGGGAACACTGTCAGGGCTTAGACAGAAGACGGCCAAGGACGTACTGAACACAGTCAGGGACGGAGCGAACACGGCAGGACTAACCAAACACGGCCAGGGGCGCACAAGGCACAGCTGGAGACGGAAAGAACGACAAAGCGGGGGCAAGAACAGACCGAACACAGTCAGGAACGACGGAACACAGTGAGGTATGGATGGAACCACCGAACACTATCGGGGACGGAGCGAAAGACCAACATATGGCCAGGGCTGGACCGACGGAAAGCAGTCAGGGATTGAAAAACCACCGAACACGGCCATGGCCAGAACAAGCTCAGCCAAGACAAGCCAGAACGGAGTCGATCGTGACAGCATTATTCAGACGACTCACCAGTCAGACCCGGACCGCAAGCTGGACTGGACCTGGCAATGAAAACAAAGGTAGCGGAAGCAGCCACCCGAGAACAAGCGGACAGGTGGACAGATTGACGTATGGAGCTACAGGCGCATCAACCGTGAAGTCCACCATTCTCCGCTGCTTGCTCCGGGGTTCACGTACGCGTGAGGGATAAATACTGGACGTGTTCGGACTGGCACCGACGTAGGATGTGCGCAGGAAGATCGAGCGCTAATCAGATGGTAGCGTCCCTACATTGTGCCGTCCTACAGGGCTGAGCGATCACGAGACAGTAATCACGTCATTCCGTTAGCTCATCAGAATGTGTCGCGCTTGCTCCTAGCTGCACTGGTCATTACAGCGATGCTGTAAAGCGACCTGTCATTGGAAAACGTGGGCCAATGCCTACCTCAGCCCAGCAGCCGGCAGCGTTAAGTAACACTCCATGCCAGTGTCAGATGTGCTGCGCCGCTGGGTTCTCCGTTATCAGCTCGGTACCGCCGCCGCACTGCTGAGCTCTCCGTTGTTACCTCGGTACCTCCGCCACACCACTGAGTTGTCCGTTGTTAGCTCGGTACCTCCGCCGCACCGCTGAGTTCTCCGTTGTTACCTCGGTACCTCCGCCGAACCGCTGAGTTCTCCGTTGTTACCTCGGTACCTCCGCCGCACCGCTGAGTTGTCCGTTGTTAGCTCGGTACCTCCGCCGCACCGCTGAGTTCTCCGTTGTTACCTCGGTACCTCCGCCGCACCGCTGAGTTCTCCGTTGTTACCTCGGTACCTCCGCCGCACCGCTGAGTTCTCCGTTGTTACCTCGGTACCTCCGCCGCACCGCTGAGTTCTCCGTTGTTACCTCGGTACCTCCGCCGCACCGCTGAGTTCTCTGTTGTTACCTCGGTACCTCCGCCGCACCGCTGAGTTGTCCGTTGTTAGCTCGGTACCTCCGCCGCACCGCTGAGTTATCCGTTGTTAACTCGGCAGATTTGCTGCGGGCAAATTATGGTCAGGTGATTCTAAGCAGGTAGCGGCAGGGTACGGTGACATGCCTGCGGCTTCTATGCGCGAACAGTATGGGTATTGTTCCATGATCATGTCAGAGGAGTATGCAGAGGATTTGGACCACCCGCGAGGCTAGCGAAGTCACGTCTTTGGTGGCCGTTATCTTTTTTGTTTTCATTTAATTATATTTACTGTGCCCCAAGAGAGTTGCAGCAACTTCAACTTTTTGCTTCTCCGCCAATCCGATAGGTATGAATAAAAGTGATGGCGTTGAGCTGTACATTTCGATGCGGAACATATTTGTCATTATGCATGATCCCGGCATTAATCTCAGATTTGAACCAGGCGATCGGAAACACTGTGCGTGTATGGCAAGTATTCGTTTAAATGGGAGGGATTCATGGTGACACGTCATTTAAGTGGAATTATCTTACCGAAATAGCATGTATGTGTTAACGGGCTGATTGTGACCCCGCCTATCGTGAGTCGTTGTGGTTTTCAAAACAGACCTACAATGGTTTTATTAAGGAGTGCTCAAAGCCATTGAACTCGAAGTGAGCGCACTTACCTTTCGGCGAAATGCTGCCAGTAAAGTGGTGGGGTGAGGTTGACTACGCATCACAACCCGCCGTTGTTGAGTACCTTATGTTGCACAAAGCCCCGATTTAATTGTGGCAACTTGCGCAGATGCTATTCTATTATATTTCGTACGTTGCACTTCGCCACCACCGATGAAGTTGACAGGTGACGGAGTCAAAAGCAAATAACATAGTCAGGCATTAAAGGGCGGGGCGGGGGGGGGGGGGGGGTAGGCTACAGATCAGCGAACTGGACGCGCGCCGAAATTGGCTCAAAAACGCCGATCCACTCTCGGTTTTAGAGTTAATAGGGGTCTGATCAGGTGCCTGAGGTCCAGAGTTACATTACTGGGCTCAGGCAACTTGCCGCTAACACGTGTTGGGCTTGCCTCTAACTATGGGACGTACCCCGCGACACCCCTCCTGTACCGCCCATACCGCAGACCGCCGTAAAGACTAAAACACAAGTTCTGCACCTGCTTATTACGGCTTCACAGCCACCTTCTGAATGTCGCCCGCTACACTGCGCTACCTGCTGTCTTCAAATCCCCAAACGCCTGCGCTGACCCTGCCTTTGAACTTCCGCAACCCGCACGACCGCGCCCGGCCCGGCCAAGGCATGCGGCAGTAGTCATCCCCTGGCGGACACCGGCAGCTTTTTACCTGTCGTCGCCCATCAGAGCTGGCTGTTTGGCTCGGCGCGGTTCGGCGGCGCTGCTGACGGCACGACGGGGACGTTGTCGCGCGCCGCGCGGCTCGCCGAGGCGTGCGCGCCGCCGAACCGCGAGGGCTTGTTTGCCTGCTCTGCGGCGGTGAAGCTCTCGCGCCGTAGTCGCATGTGTCACTGCCGACTGTTGGGGTGTGACTGCGCGACGGGCGACGGCGAGAGATCCTCACTTACCTCACCTGACCTCGCATGACCTCTCTGACCCTGGCTGATCCGGGCTGGCCCCGGCCGACCTCAGCCAGCCCGTCCGACCCTGACGCCGGTAGATCCAGGTCAATCACGCCTGACCCCCGCTGCCCCCGGCTGACCCCAAGCTTCCCGCGATGCCCCAGGGCGTCGGTTCGTCGCCGCCGCCGGCGTCCCCCGCCACCTCTTCGCCGTCGGCGGCCGAGGACGGAGCGGCGGCGCCCTCGGCCGGAAATCCGCCGGAAGTCGATCTCTGGCGGGACCGCCAGCTGACCGCCAGCAGGCTGGCCGAGAAGCTGTTCTCGAACATGCAGGTAAACGGCGGCCGCGCCCGCCACCGTCGCCGGCGGCCGAGCGCGTCCGATGCGACCGAGGTCAAGGACTCGGCCTGGTGTGGCACGGACCGATTCCACGCCGGCGGTACCAGCAGCTGGTGTTATCTTTTCACAAGGCGCAGTCTAAAAACCTGGACTGAGATAGATCAAATGCGGCTTAATCCACGTTCTTCAACTTTAAATCTCGTCTAAATACATTCGAAGGTGATGATTCCTGTTGTGTGTTGTGGGCTATGCATACAGCAAAGCTGGCGTGGTACACGTTTTGTTACGCACTTGGATGGTCCCAAGTGTAAACCAATAGGGAGGGCGTGGATGACTTACGTCCCGTTCTGTTCACATAAAAGGTTCACATAAACCTTACGATGAATGTGGTGCATGAAAATAATCGGATAATCACTGAACGAATTCGATTATTTATTTCCCGTAATGCGCAGTTAATGACAGACCTGCTCTCGCTACTTGTTTGCCAGAAGCCATTACACATACTCTAATGCATTAAAAGTGTATGATCGCGAATTCCCCCGCCGCGTGTTATCTGAAATGTCCGGTAACCTTGTGATGAATGCTGCTAATGCTGCAGCGGTCTATGTAATACGTTTGAAGTCAGAGACGAACGTCTGCAAGGGACACTAAAATGCCAGTCCACCACAGACGACTTAACGAGCACCGGTCTTACGATAGAGCAGAATTATTCATTTGCGGTGCAAGGACCTAAGCCACAAGATGCATGTCAACACCGTGCCATTTAAAAGGAGCCGTTGTTACCGAGAAGAAGCCGATTTATGCACAAAGGAGTGGCGGGCATCTGTTTCAAGTCAATGATACATTTGTACATTGACTTCTCGTCGGCGGCCTGCAAGGCACACGCAAGCTATCATAACCGGTCATTGGCAACTGCAGGTCACCGCGATTTCTTCATGTAACCCCGGGAATTATCTATTCCGGGGCAGACGCCTGCGAGCACGCACTGTGCCCGTCCGATTCGGAGGCGCTTCACCGTCCGGTGTTCTTTCCCACGGCTTCGGCCGATCTGGAGCGCTGTCGAGCTCCTCGCCAGCAGCGGGCCAGCGGTAATCTGGCCGGCGTCGCTGGACGAAGGCGGTCCATTGTTCGGCCCGCAATGCCGGCCCTGTGATCCCGTCACATCCAGCTGTCCCGATGAACTTTTATCGGGGAAGAATGCCGGCTTAGCGCCTGGACAAGGAGAGACGGGGGCGGCCGGCCCGCCGTCCGTCCTGTCGCCTGCAAACTCTGCACATGACCAGGTAGCCGAGCGAGGCCGGACGGCATCGCCCGCGGAGAACAGGTGTCGTCGCATACCGATGGGCAAACTGAGGCGCAACTGGCTCGGCGGCGGAACGAACGACGTCGTCCTGGGTTCTGGACAGACTCAGCTTAGGTCTTAGTAAGTTGTAGCGGGTGCAACTGTGGTGAGTTACACGTTGATGAGGCCTTGCTCGCCTGCAGTTTAGTTTTATATGTTGGACCAGATTGTCTTTCACAGACCAGCGAGATGGGAGCTCAAATTAACCAGCGTGCCGTTGTATGGCTTTGCGGGAAAGGTTGTTCGTCTGAGCGTGGTAATAATATAGATTCAAGGCATTTTAATTATAAGGATAATTGGAGCATGCGTTTCAGTATTCATACAGATCCCACAACATTCTGAGTCTTATTGTGATTGAAACATGGACTACAGCATTCATGCAGGTCCCACAAACATCTTACTAAAAGCTATGCAGATTTTGGCAACGAAGCAGTCGATATTGACCTAACTGAGGCCACTGCTTTAAAATAGATGACATGATCACAAATTCCCTTTTTGGCCTCCGTTCATCATCATATTTGCTGGTAGCTGAGTGCCTCGGCAGTTAGAAGCCTTTCTTTTAGTTGCATAAAGAAGCGAGATATCTATATTAAACCTGCCGTACTCCTGGTGTTCAGGAGTACAGCGAGGCTAAGCCGGCCAAGACTGAGTTAGGCCTTAGTTCCTGACATTTTGACATTTCTGGTACTGGTGATGATGCATTTGCGTAGGCTATGACAACAAATGACTCATGATACCGTCCTATAACTAGTTTGTCATTCACAATGATGTAGTTATACGGCACACAATGCCTGGCTTTATATATCGGTATGCGAGTATAGGAGCCTTGCGAAAGCAGTGCGCAAACATAGCCCATCTTGAAAGAAAGAAAGAGGGAAAAAGAAAGAAAAAAAGGAAGATGACTAAAACGTGCACTTTGTTGCTGAAGACCAAATGGCTACTAATTTGATAGGGGACTAGTGTGTAATACAACAGGAAAGATACAGATTGAATGGATGCCATGAACTAAAAGCAACACATTTCTGCTCATTTCTGAAGCTTCTTCGCACACAAGCTCTTAGACGTGGTTTGTGACTTTTGACACAGATTTACTACACCAGTGTTTGTTTTTGAGAAAACAGATGCTAATTAGGCATCAAGAAAAATACTCGTCCTTTCAAGCCTCAACCAGCTCCGCCATTCCTTCACTTTCCTGTAACGCTGATGACATCGCACTCTTTCGCAATCTTTGTCCCTCCGTCAGGTACCCAAAACCCATCCGAAAACAACTCCGGGCGTGCGCAGGCAGCGCGCACTTCCGTTTGATTCACGCGTCTCGGCACATAAATATTTGGCGTTTGATCTCACCGCAACACTGGTGCGGCGTTTCCGTCCCGGGCCGGCGCCTGCACCCTGACCGTCGCCAGTGGTTCCACCTGGTGGGCAGGATGACCAGGGCAGACATAACGACCCTGCAGGCCAACGGAAAAATACCCAGCGGCCATTGTTTGCCGGGAGCGCCTCGGCTGCAAGCGGCGTTGTCAGGGACGCTACATCGCTTTCAAAATGGTCGCCGCTCACCGCTGCAGAGCCGCGGTCAGGGGCCTCTGATGGAACGTTTCGTTCATGCCATTCAAAATTTCGCACATCCCGCCGAAGTAGTTTCAACGTAGAGACTGGTGTTGTATGTGGTTCTCGCCACATTAAGGCGGTCCCTA